>NC_133648.1:189772764-190072764 GCF_009905375.1 Apium graveolens
TGTTGCAATTCTTCAAAGTACTTCAAACGAATAGCATCTTTTCTTATCTGGAATACCCTCCCATCTGTCATGAAGTATAGCATGATATCTTCTTTTAACACAGAGTGGTAGACCATTTGTACAGACTCCAATTGATTTAGTCTTTCTGTACTCCTGGTTCAGGAAGAGATGTAGGATCTAAGGTAGAATTGTTTACTCTTCTCTCATCAACATTACTCAGTCCTATTTTATCTCTAGCTTCCTTCCCTCGAATAACTCTTGCTTCAAAACCACTTGATGTAGTCTTCAAAGGTTGAGTAGATTGTTGAGCTTTAGTAAACCCAGCCAGTAGAATTTTTGAAGGTTTAACATGAGCAATGTCAGAGGTTTTCTTTTCTTGTGATGTCAAGATAACTTGAGCTCTGTCAGAGGTTGCTTGCTTCATTGTAATATCAGAATTTACAAAGTCCTGATCTTGAACAACATGAGCTCTGTCAGAGGTTGTTTGAATATTCTTCTTTTTCAAAATTAGACTAGTATCTTCATCAGATTTTGCTTTCAGATCCATGATTGGCATATATATCTTTACAGGTTCATCAACTTTAGCTTTTCCCTTGAACCTAGGATCTACCTCTACTTCTGATTTGGCTTTGGATTCAGATTTGGTTGCCTCAAAGTTTGTTTTTTCTTTAATCACAACGCCCTTAGGCTTTGGAGGTTTCTTTGCATGAATAAAAGCTTTAGACTTGGATTTGACATTTTCTGCTTTAAGTCTGGCTTCTTCTTCCTTCAGACTTTCAAAGTCCATTCCTGGATTGTCTTTGAGAAATAGTCTTTTTGAAATTTCTTCATCCAGCTTTTGTAACTTGGGGTCTTGATAGTAGACTGTTGTTTCCTTCCCCTTGAACTTCAGTGTCTACATAAACTTCTGTGATTCTTGACTTTCACCCTGTATCAGAGCATCAGGCTTAGTCAGAACTTGCTTATCAGAACTTATTTCTGTGTAGAAGTTCCTTCTTTCCTAGATGAAGAGCCTTTGCCTTGACCATGACCTCTACCCTTTTCAGAGTTTCCCTGGTCATCATTTCCATCATCCTTTTTCTTCAGTGCTAAATCAGTAGAGCATTTGGACTTAATCACTTTATCCCCCTTTTTGGCATCATCAGGTAATATGAGAGAGAGAAGTAATTCCACTGAAGATTGAATTTCATTTAGTTGAACTTGTTGAGAAGCTTGATTCTTTAGTACTTCAGCAATCTGAGCTTGTTTTTTCTCCTGAGCTTTCTCAATAGCCTCAACTCTGTTAAAGGCAGGCTTGAAAAATCCGTTCTTATCCAGTTTAAAGTTCATGTCTTGCTGAATCAGTGTTTCTTGAATTTTGTTCACCTTGGCTTGAGTGATTGAGTGTTGACCTTGAAGGTTCCTGGTACTCAATGCAGTAACTCTGAGCTTTGGTTTGAAGTCATCATTCATTAGCATCTCATCAGCTTTAGCCATGTGCTCAGCAAGAATATTTACAGTAGGAATAAAATCAACTTTGTTCTACTCCTTAGTCCATTCCCTTCCTCTGTTAGTTTCACTCCAAGGTACTGGTGCATCCTCTCTCACAAACTTTTTAATCAAATCAGCTTTATCAACTGTTTGTAGAGGCGCATGTCCTGAAGGACCAACTGCATCAGCATTTTCATTTGTAGAAGCTTCACTAGTATGTTCAGCATTTATTTCAACAGAACTTGCAGAATCTTCAGTATCAGCATCTTGTGATAGAATTACTGTATGTGAAGCAATAAAAGATTCATCTGCATGAACATCAGCATCTAGCAGTGGAGTTGCTGGTGGAGTGTGTTGAGAAATGGTTGGAGCTTCCAAGTACAGAACTGCAGGTACATTTAGATTGTGGATATCAACTTCAGTACTTGTACCTAATGCATCTGTATGTAATGGATCATTAAGTGGAGACATAGAAGGTGTAGACACTCTGTCTTGAGCAGTTTCTTCAGCTTGAATTGGCGACAGTGGAGGTGTAGATTCAGTGGCTTCAGCAAATTCTGGTTGTGTAGATGGAAGGGATTCAATCATAATTGGCTCCTTTGGGATCAGAGATTCCTGATCCCCTTCCTTAGCTGCTGCTTCCACATCCTCTGAATCTGACTCAACTATGTCCCTGTTAACTCTTTATTTCTTCAATCTCTTCAAGGATGGAGAGACTTTGGGAGCTTTATCATCAGAATTTATCTTTCTAAGCCTTTTGAGGGGCTTAGAAATCCCAGTTTCCTTTGTTTTCTGAGGAGACACTTCCTCAGCTGCTTCAGCAACATGTTCTGATGGTTGAACCTGTTCCTAATCATCAGATTCATCTCTCAGAATCATCTTCCTTCTCTTTTGTTGTGTCTGAGTTATAGTCTTTGTCCACTTTGCTTTAGAAGGCTTCACTTGATTATGTGCTGATGGTTGTGGTTGCTGTGTTTGATGAATAGTTGGTTCTGATGGCTGTTGTGTGTTGGTGGGTTGGACATCAGGATATAGCCATGAATAGGTATCATAATCAGCATTTACCAGAGCTTGCTTTACTGTTAAAGGAATTTTAAGGGGTCTCAAAACTCCCTTCTTGTTGTCAGCAGTTAACAGATCAGTAAAAGCCCTCTTTTTAACAACCCAACTAATTAAGGTTTCTCAAGATAATACTTATTTAAATCCAAACTCCATTAAAGTCCGATAAAACTTTACAACTTCTCAAAAATATAATAAAGTTACAATTCTTAAATTAAAATACAACCAAATTACAACCAAACCAACAAACTCTAAAAAAATCTAAGAAAATACAAAATTCCTCAAAGTCTTGGAACTCGCACTCTTCCCCTTAAACAACCCACCTAAAAGAGAGAATACCAGCCGGAGGAATACAAAGAGAACAAAGGACCGGCAGTGAGCGAAAGGCTCATATACGGATATAAAATAAAGCATAACTGAACAAAGATTAAAAGATGACGAGGCTAAGAACACAACTGAATATCTGAATGAAGCACAATAATAATAGTGAATGAGACAATATAAAAAAATGAATAATCAACTCACAAAACAAAACTAAATGTTTACCACCCAAAACTTATCATACTCTTACACATATCCTTATCAATTTTACATAATAATCATAAATAATATAATCGAAAGAATAATGATAAAATAAAATCATACCCTTACACATACTCTTACACATATTCTCACACTTACAAAATAATACACAAAATAGCTTGCATACGAACATGGGAGATAATCTTACACTTACATGATGTCCTACATTTTCGGTAATCCAGAAATATGTAGTCATCAAAACTTACAGGGGCTTGCACTGCACAAAGCAAATGCTACTCAATATCTTACAGGGGCTTGCACGGCAATAAGCACATGCTACCCAAAAGGCCAAATCATACACATACTAGCCATGGCTATACGTGTCTCACAACTTCGGCAACACGCCCATACAATTTAAGTACACCGCATAGGAGGTGTCAAGCACGAGATTATCCACTCGCGACGGATATCTTACTAACTCCCAAGTTATACAAATAACATAAATAACTCAAAATAAATAATCAAAGATCACACATTCAAATATCTTACATCTCCAAAATCATATATATATATATATTTATCAAATAACCTCTAAAAACTATAACCCAACATCACGAAACAAAATAACATAACAAACCACTAATTATTGATAAGCTCAAATCTGATCAGTTTCAAAGAATGTCAAATTACTGCATAAAGATGAAGTCAACTGAAAAAGTACGAAACACGAAAGTCGTAGAAAATTCTGAGACCTTTACATAATGGTAAGGCTCGTCAAAAGCGAACAAGTAACGAATTCAGAAAACAAGTAAATGCGGTCTGCAGAACAGAATCAGCCCCTGATTACAATTGTATTTTGATGTTTAAGACATCAAAATCATAGAATTTAGCAGCAAAATGTAAACGCAAATTGTAGATATTGAAAAGAGCTTTCCATTATGGTATTGCTAATAATATTTGAACAAATATTCAATTTATAATGAATTTATGAAGTTAGGCCGAACAAACAGAAATTTCAGCAATAGATTACACAAACAACAGATTTTGACATATTTATAAGCAGAATTTCAGAAAATACAAAGAACGAAAATGGAAGATAATCAAATTAGCTTTCCAACGAGAATAAAATCATAATCATACGATGAACAACGAATCCGATGCGAATTTAACAAGATTCAGAATATGCAATATACATACACGAATTCGAATACAAAAAGAAAGAATACAAGAAAGATATCCGTACCTCGAGATCTTAGTTATCGAGAATACTAAAAAGGTTTCAGAACCCCAAATCACAAGAACCCCAATTCAACAAACGCCAAATTCATAACCCTCCAAAAAGTTCTTGATGTTCATCTCAATCTCCATCTGTTTTCTCTTTCTCTCTCCCTCTCTCCTCTCTTCTCTGATCAAAGTAACGCAAACCCCCTTTTTTTAGCAAACCCTAACTCTTATCATCCATCTTTCTCCCTTTTTTTTTATTAAAACCCTCACTCTTTTTTAATAAAGCCTTACTATTTTTTTAAAACTAGTACTCTTAAAATAATATTTTGATTATAAATATAAAAATAAACTTACACAAACTAATTTAATTACAACACATTGACATTAATAAATAATTAAATCAAATAATCCAACTAAAAATAATTATAAAATATCGGGATGTTACACTCTTAGCTAACCTAAAGGTTCTATTTGTTCACTTGTTGGTTATGGTTCATCTGATGTACAGTAGCTGTAAATTAACTGATAGAACCTAGCAAAGTAAACTACATTCTTGTCCTCTTTCATTCTATCTCCTATAAAACATAACACAGTCATTGCATAATCAAAATGAGACTGGTTTAGGAGTGCATACCCAATTTGTTGTGTCAGAATAGGAATGGCATCAAAAATTGAGCACTTGTTGGCAAACGTCTTCGTGATGCAATCGAAGAAGAAGCTCCATTCCTTTCGAATATATGGGCATTTGAGTTGACCCAACTTAGCTAAACTCTGTTCATACCCAAGATTAGCCATCATTTGCTGTAGCAATGGCTCCTCAACAGCAGAACTGTATTGACAGTTTTCAGGTAGGTGTAAAGCTTTTCGAACTGTTGCCGGAGTAATAACATACTCAACCTCCTGTGCTGTAAACACGATACTTGGAGTCCCATTCTTACTACCATCATCATAAAGTCCTATACGCCAAAATGTCAGAACTTGAGTTCCAGATAAATAGGATGGCTGCGTCAAGGCGAACCCAATTTCACTATGAGATAAGAAATCCTGAATAAAATGAAGTTCTGAAGGAGCTTCACTCTTAGTGAGAATGGCAGCATAGTTGTTGGGGACATACTTTGCTCCATTAAAGATTATATCCTTGGGTGCCATTAAAAATGAGTGAGAATTTAGAGTGCCTGAAAGGTGTTTGATAAAATGTCTGTAAAGAAAATTGCCAGAGAATATGAGAAAATAAGAAAAAGAGAGAGAGTATAGAATACAAAATTAAATAAAAGATTTAAAAAATTTTCTCTCTTTTACTTGTACACGCTCCACTTGACAGCAGTTATTGAGAAGTGGAACAGACTATACACCTGTCAGCCATGCAGTAGTTAAGAAAAAAGTTAATGGGAACGGGAAATAAGTAATGATTACTATGCACATACAGTTTTTCAAAAAAAAACTGTTCCCACTAAACAAATGATTATTACTGTCTTTATCTCATATAAACCAATATTCTGATAAAATATAACCGTTCAAGTATTGACTTAAAAAATAAATCAAGGAAATAAATACTGCCACGTCAGCATCAGAACTTAATTATTATTAGAATTTAAAAATCATCAGAATATGGCTCCTTTACTCAAAAAGTCAATGTTTATTTCTGTAATTCTTCACACAAATACTGATATGGTTTCAACAGAACTTAATCATCAGAACTTCCATCAGAACTTGTCCTCAGAATTTATGCAACTGACACTTAAATTGTTCATCTAAAACAACATTGATCACCACAGTAATTTTCATCATTTATATGGAGTGTAAGTATGTGCATGAAGACAAAGAGTAAAGTCTGATTCACTTCAGTACATCTTAGAAATAAGGCATAACTAAGAACTTTGTTCAAAATCTGTCATTAGTCTGAAGTCCACTACAGAATGAGTTCATGCATGAGTCCACCTCAACTGTTTTGTGCTCATTTCATGCATCTTTTGAAATTTCTTTTTACAGTGGCTTCTCAGTGTAAGTGAGTCACTGCTTATCAGAATTTATGCTATTATCAGAGTATTTCTCCAGTAATCAGAGAATATGAAAAGTCACCAAGAAAATTTTTATTTTGCTTTTCTAATGCATATTACTTAATACCAGCAATGCACTTGGGTCTTCCCTTCCACATACATTTTTCTCTAGATCTCAAAGGAGTACCTGATATTCTTTTCTTTTCTTTACTTTTTCTTTTGATAAGTGAGGCTTATCAGCACTTAGTACATCCATAAGATTTACTAACATCAGAACTTAACAGATAATAAGCATTATTCTAGTTTTTGACTTAGTAATAAGATACACAAAGTAAACCTAACCAAGCTCAATATCAGAATTTGCTTGTGTTAAAAGATTTCCACATAAACAGTTACTTCAAACATGGGATCTTTAGTATATATTAGAGACTACTAGGTTAAGATCTAGCACAGTTATCCTCATTGGATTAAATAGTCACAGAAACAGTCATATCACTATCAGAGTTTAGAAACTCACATCAGACAACAATCAACACTTAGGTAAATTACAATTTAATCACAGATTACATAAAGAGAGTAATATCTGTAAATACTGATCATAAAGTCTGATGTATCAGAACATAAACTAAACAGATTTAGAGAAAGAACCTGAAACCATTCCAAGTTCATTTACCAATCTTGTAAAAGTAGCTTCACACAGTGGTTTTGTGAAGATATCTGCTAGTTGTTGATCTGTTGGAACAAAATGCAATTCCACTGTACCTTCCATCACATGTTCCCTTATGAAGTGGTACCTAATGCTGATGTGCTTTGTCATTGAGTGCCGAACTGGATTACCTGTCATAGCAATAGCACTTTGATTATCACAGTAAATAGGGATTTTAGAAAATTCTAACCCATAATCCAGTAACTGATTCTTCATCCAAAGAATTTGTGCACAACAGCTTCCTGCAGCAATGTACTCTACTTCTGCAGTTGATGTGGAAATTGACTTTTCTTTCTTGCTAAACCAAGAAACTAATCTGCCTCCAAGAAATTGACAGCTTCCACTTGTGCTTTTCCTGTCAGTTTTGCACCCAGCAAAATCTGCATCTGAGTAACCTATTAGCTTAAAGTCTGATTCCCTAGGATACCATAATCCTAGATCAGCTGTACCCTTAAGGTACTTGAAAATTCTTTTCACAACTGTTAAGTGAGGCTCTTTAGGATCTGCTTGAAATCTTGCACAAAGACATGTAGCATACATAATATCAGGTCTACTTGCAGTTAGATAGAGTAGTGAGCCAATCATACCTATGTAATCAGTAATATCTACTGATATACCAGTATCCTTATCCAATTTTGTTGCTGTGGCCATAAGAGTGGATGCACTTGAACAGTCTTGCATTCCAAATTTTTCAACAAATTTCTGGTGTACTTAGATTGACAAATAAAAGTTCCTTCTTCATTCTGCTTGACTTGAAGGCCCAGAAAATAGCTAAGTTCTCCTATCATACTCATTTGATATCTTGACTGCATTAGCTTGGCAAACCTTTTACACAGCCTGTCATTTGTAGAACCAAAAATGATATCATCAACATATATCTGCACCAAAAGTAAGTCCTTTCCATGGTTGAGATAGAATAAGGTTTTGTCAATAGTCCCTCTATTAAATCCACTTTTCTGAAGAAATTGAGCTAATGTCTCATACCATGCTCTTGGAGCTTGCTTAAGGCCATAAAGTGCTTTATCAAGTTTGTAGACATGATTAGGAAATTTTGAATCTACGAAACCTAGAGGTTGTTCAACATATACTTCTTCTTCCAATTCTCCATTAAGAAAAGCACTTTTTACATCCATTTGAAAGACTGTAAACTTTTTGTGAGCAGCATAAGCCAAAAATATCTTTATGGCTTCCAATCTAGCAACTGGTGCAAATGTTTCATCATAATAAATTCCCTCTTGTTGAGAGTATCCTTTTGCAACCATCCTTGCTTTATTTCTTGTAATTATGCCATCACTATCAGTTTTGTTTCTGAACACCCATTTTGTACCAATAACAGATCTGTTCTTTGGTCTTGGCACTAGGGTCCAGACTTTATTTCTTTCAAATTCATTTAACTCTTCCTGCATTGTTTGCACCCAATCAACATCTTGAAGAGCTTCTTCCACTTTCTTTGGTTCAGCCTGAGAAAGAAAAGAAGGATAGAGACATTCATTTGATGTTGTTGTTCTAGTTCTAATACCTGCTTCAGGATCTCCAATAATCAAGTCAGGTGTATGTGCTTTAGTCCACTTCCTTGCAGATGGAAGGTGATCTCTAGAACTGGATGCTACTGTTAGTGTATACTGAAAATATTTATTTGAAGTATGTACATTTATTTCTGGCCAGTTTATGTGAGAATCATTTGAATGTTTACATGTTGTCTAATATTATATATTGTGAACAATCTAGTATGAAATGGGATACAAAATATTAAATTGTTAAATACGGTTATATAATATAATAAGGTTCACAACACAGGTGGCGTTGGACAATCCACTGGTATGGCTGTAGTATTATTTAGATTAGTTTATATTGACTAATAAATAATGCTAGTATACTTTGTGTATATTGAACAGGATCAAATTTAGAATTGTTCCCTTAATACTGATTAAGAAGGAGAACTAAGATTCTATGTTATTATTAATGCTTAGGTTCTTAATCCGGAAATAGTAATTGACACATGTATATTATTTACACGCTTTGATTTATATATGAAATAATTCTTTTGATTTATATATGAAATAATTCTTTTGAATTATATCATTATATTTTGGTTGATGGAATTATATACATGGTGGATATTATTTATTGAAGGAATCCATGTCCTGATAATATTCGGGTTAATGATGACCCCTTGAAAGCTCAAAAAGATTTAATTATGTGAAACCCTGCAGGTGGAATTTATTCTGGCATAATTAAATAAAGGTTGAGTGGATGATCAAGGATAAAAGATATTAATTAAATAAATTATCAGTAATTTATTTAATTAATGGATATATGATATTTTAAACATGGAGAATTTAATAAGCAAATAATATTGGAACCGAATTAATTAAATTACGGTATTAGGAAAGGTAGTGCAAATATTAATTCTTTAGTGAATTGAATTAATATTTAATTACATTGGGCTAGGCTCAAGATGTAATTAGAAGGCCCAACCTAATTATCCATGGTCCCTATTGTAGCATATATATATTCTTATTCTCTTCTTGCTTGAAATTGTGTGAAAACATATTGTAGCCACCAAGGAGCAAGAAGAGAGGATAACTTGAGAAGACGGAGGCCACACTTCACTCAAGGGAATTTGGGAATACAATAGAAGAGAGTGGAATCAACCATTAACAAGGTAATCCTCTTTTCGTAATCTTTATCGTAAAACATAGTAACACCCTAAGTCCATGGTTCCCAACAATTGGTATCAGAGCCTGGTAATGGGTTCTACGTTTTATGATATAATGTCCATGTCGTAATTATATATGCGTGTATATAGTGTTTTGCTTGTATTGGTTTTGATGCAGGTTGTTAATCCACTATTATGGCCATGTATATTTTAATTATGTGTTTGGATCCCACGTGGTTTAATCGTGGTTAATTTTTGTTTTGGTTTCCACGTGGTTTAATCGTGGTTGTAATTTACACGAGGGTTGATCGTGTTAGAATAGATTTTACAAAATTAGTTTTGTATTAGATCTGTTTTTTTTGTAATTGTTCCGGGTATTTTGTAATAGTTATGTGCGATCGGAAATCAATTCCGATAGTTTTTTGTTCCGCTGTGCGATTACAAGGGGCTGCTGTTGATGTTTGGAACGAACAAAATCAAAACAAAACTCACAGAAAAGCAACAGGCGCGCGCGCTGCGGCCGCTGCGCCAGCTGGGACTGCTAGGGCTGCTGGGGCTGCTGCGGCAGCTGGGGCTGCTGGGGGTGCTGGGGGTGTCGGGGCGCGCTTGGGGCAGATTTTTTTTTGAGAGCTGGATTTTTTTTTTCAAGGGCCATAATAGTGGAAAATTTATTTTAATTTTTTCCATTAAATTTTAATTATTGCTTTAATTTATTGATTATGTGTGTCGTTAATTATGTGTGTAATACTTTTAAAATTGCATGTTTAACTTAATTAGGACGACATGGACATAAAATTTATTTATTGCTTTAATTAAATGTTATATGTTGCTAAAATTATTTATGTATTTTGAATGCATGATTAGACATAATTATAACAACATAGGGCCCCATTTAATTTTAAAATTCCTCAATTTTAATAAAAAAAATTCTAAGTGGGAGAGGGAATTAATATGAAATAAAATCCCATGGTCTCCATTATTGGTTGTAGGTAATTTAACATAATAACAAATATAAATTATATATACGTCACCCATCGTGGCATGTAATTTGTGGTGTCTAGAATGTTATAGAAATTACTAGAACAAACTTCTTAAATTAATAAATTTTGAAAGGAATAAATACGGATTTTCTTTATTTCTGATTTAGGGCGATTTTGTCAAAAATGGGTTCATCGAACTTGTAAGGCTGTGGGTTTTAAGCGAGACCGATGTGACTCCTCCACTACCTGGAAATCAAACCATTGATGAATATTGAATTAAAGTATTCTATTCAAGGCAAAATTACGAATTTTGGAAGGTATACACGCCACCCATCGTGGCGTACCAAGTTCCATAGATTTCAAATAATTTAAGATTTGATGATGGTATACACTTAGCTATGAAAAATAATATAGTCCGCCCCAACGTGGCATATTGTTTAGTAATAGGACCGAAGTAACATTTAAACCAAATTAGGTGGTATACATGTCACACATCGTGGCGTACCAGAAGCTTATGGTGTTTAGATGTTAGTGCATTAAATTTTAATAATTTAGATCTTAAAAATTAATGCACCCTTATTTATGTGATGTTTTTATGCATGATTCTCAGGATAAAATGGGCTTTAATCCACTATTCACCATACTTAAGGATAACAAACTTACCGGACCTAACTATATTGAATGGAAACGAAATTTGGACATTGTGTTGACTGCTGAGGAGTACAAGTTTTGCACTTATGAACCCAAGCCTGAACAGCCTGCTGCTGATGCTCCTGAAGATGAGAAAGAGTATTATAAACGGTGGATTAAGGCTGATGAGATGTCGCGATGTTACATTCTGGCAGCAATGTCGGGTGTTTTACAGCATCAGCATCAGTCTATGGCCACTGCTTCGGATATGCTCTTTAATCGCAAGGAACTTTTTGGAGATCAGAATAGGGCTGCTAGGCAAGTAGCCATGAAGGCTTTAATGAACACTCAGATGGCTGAAGGCACACCTGTAAGGGATCATGTTCTCAAGATGATGTCGCATCTGAATGAGATAGAGATCCTTGGTGCTGAACTTGACAGGAAAACCCAGATTGACATTATCCTTATGAGCTTGTCCAAGAGTTTTGAGCAGTTCCACTTGAATTACAACATGAACAAGAGGCAGTATAGTCTCGCGGAACTGCTGACAGAACTTCAGGCAGCTGAAGGATTATTTCGACAGAGTGTTCAAGTGAATGTGGCTGAGAAAGGTTCTTCTTCTAAGCCGAAAGGTATTAAGAAGAAGAAAAAGGCTTAGACACAGAAAGCTGTGAAGGCAGTGGGAGTTCAGGGTGGTGTGAAAAAGCCTAAGGGAAAGTGCTTCAGATGCAAACAGTCAGGTCACTGGAAACAGGATTGTCCTCTTCCTAAGAAGACAAATAATACTGGTATGTCTCTTTCTCTAGTTACAGAAACATTTATAGCGGCTATATCTACGAGCACTTGGTGTGTAGATACAGGAGCCACTGATCATGTTTGTAATTCTATGCAGGGGTTCCAACTATCCAAAATGCTTAGAGATGGTGAGATATATGTGTTCATGGGAGATGCTACGAAAGTAGCAGTAGTTGCAGTAGGAGTTATTCATTTATCTTTTAGTTCTGATAGGATTTTGGTTTTGAACAATTGTCTTTATGTACCTTCTTTTAGAAGGAATTTAATTTCGGTTTCTAAACTTACTTTGGATGGTTATAATGTTTGTTTGGATCGTAATGTTTCTATTATGATGAATAAACGAATTATATGTTCTGGTACATTGCAAGACAATTTGTATATAATTAATCCTAGTCAACCTGCACTGCAACTGCAATTTAGGGCATTGAACAACACATCTTCTAACTCTACTAAAAGAAAGGAACCTTCTAGTTTGAACCAAACATATCTTTGGCACTTGAGATTAGGTCATATTAACTTGAGGAGGATTCAAAGACTGGTAGTAGACGGGCCTTTAAGCTCATTGGCAGTGGAGCCATTTCCAGTTTGTGAATCCTGCTTGGAAGGTAAAATGACTAATAGGCCTTTCAAGGCAAAAGGGAATAGAGCCAAACAACTGTTAGAATTGGTTCACTCTGATTTATGTGGACCCATGAATATCCAAGCAAGAGGTGGTTATGAATATTTCGTCACTTTCATTGATGATTATTCTAGATATGGGTACATTTATTTGTTGCACCGTAAGTCTGAGTGCTTTGATAAGTTCAAAGAGTACAAAGCTAAAACGGAGAAGCGACTTAATAAAAGTATCAAGTCACTATGATCAGATCGTGGTGGCGAATACTTGCTTGGAGAATTTAGGGAATATTTATCAGAAAATGGGATAGAATCCCAGTTAACTGCACCAGGCACCCCAGCAGAACGGTGTAGCAGAGAGAAGGAACGGGACTCTTTTAGAGAGTGTTAGATCGATGATGAGTTATTCGGATTTACCCAAGTCATTTTTGGGACATGCCTTAGAGACAACAACTTATCTTCTAAACTTAGTACCTTCTAAGTCGGTTCCTAAAACCCCCTTAGAATTGTGGACCGGGGATAAACCGAGTCTAAGACATATTCGAATATGGGGTTGTCCAGCACATGTGCTGAACAAGAACGCGACTAAGTTAGAATCTCGTACAGAAGTAAGGTTGTTTGTAGGCTACCCCATGGGAACGAAAGGATATTTATTTTATAGTTCGAAGAATCGGGATGTCATTGTTAGCACCGATGCAAGATTCTTAGAGGAGGAATATATAATGAATCACAAACCCATGAGTAGTGTCGTTTTAGAGGAACTAGTGGGTGGGATAAATAATACCCATGAAGATGTAGTACAAGTAGAACAACCACAACATAATGTACAACCTGTCACTAATACCGCACCAATGCCTCGTCGTAGTGGGAGGGTTGTTCAACATCCTAATAGATTCATGTTTTTGGGAGAGTCTTCAGACTTGGTCCCTGGTGAACATGATGATGATCCCCGTACATACGAAGAGGCAGTACAAGACAAAGATGTAGATCTTTGGCAAAAGGCGATGGAATCTGAGATAGAATCAATGTATTCTAATCAGGTCTGGGAGCTCGTGGAACCACCCAAAGGTATAAAACCTATTGGATGTAAGTGGATCTACAAGAAAAAGAGGGGATTAGATAAAAAGGTGAAAGCCTGGAAAGCAAGACTTGTTGCGAAAGGGTATACTCAGAAAGAAGGTATCGATTATGAGGAAACCTTTTCACCGGTAGTCATGCTTAAGTCAATCCGTATTCTTTTATCTATAGCAGCTCATCTCGATTATGAGATTTGGCAAATGGATGTCAAGACAGCTTTTCTTAATGGAAGTCTTGAATAAACCATCTATATGCAGCAACCAAAAGGATTCATTAAGGAAGGCCAAGAGCATCTGGTATGTAAGCTTAAGAGGTCTATTTATGGACTTAAACAAGCTTCTAGAGACTGGAATATTCGTTTTGATCAGGCAGTCCAGTCATATGGATTTGATCAAAGTCCAAGCGAATCGTGTGTGTATAAGAGAAGTGAAGGTAATGCAGTGGTTTTTCTAGTACTATATGTAGATGATATTTTACTCATTGGAAACAATGTTGAGATGTTGTCATCAGTAAATGCATGGTTGTTCAAACAATTTGACATGAAGGACTTAGGTGAAGCGGCATACATCCTTGGGATCAAAGTTATAAGGGATCGCAAGAAAAGGATGTTGGCTTTATCTCAAGAGCCCTACATTGATGAAGTATTAGCTCGTTTTAACATGCAGAACTCCAAGAAAGGTTTTCTACCTTTTAAGCATGGAGTTGCTCTATCTAAGAAGCAGTGTCCTTCGACACCTAAGGATATAGAGAGCATGAAAGCAGTTCCTTATGCTTCAGCATGTGGAAGCTTAATGTATGCTATGTTATGTACGAGGCCTGACATCTGCTTTGCTGTAGGCATGGTTAGTAGATATCAGTCGAACCCAGGTCAGGAACATTGGAGTGCAGTAAAAACTATACTCAAGTACCTGAGAAAGACTAAGGAGTATATGTTAATTTACAAGGCCTCAGATCTATTTCCTTTGGGATATACTGATTCAGATTTCCAATCAGATAGGGATAAGAGGAAATCAACCTCGGGATATGTTTTTACTTTGGGAGGTGGAGCCGTTATATGGAGGAGTGTAAAGCAGAAATGCATTGCAGACTCCACCATGGAGGCAGAGTACGTGGCGGCCTCTGAGGCTGCCAAGGAGGCTGTATGGTTCAGGAACTTCCTTTTGGACTTAGATGTGGTACCTAATTTGCCTAGGAGCTTGACGGTGTATTGTGATAACACTGGTGCTGTGGCAAATTCAAAGGAACCGCGAGACCACAAAGCAGCTAAACATATTGAACGTAAGTATCATCTCATACGAGGAATCGTAAAGCGAGGGGATATAGTTGTGGCTCACATATCATCAGAAGACAACCGAGCAGATCCTTTCACAAAGAGCTTGCCAACCAAGGTTTTTGACAAGCATGTGGAAGCGATATGAGTCAGATGGATGGACACATAGATTTTTATGTAATAGTGGATTAAATAAATACTGATGTACACATAGAATATTTTGAGTATAAGTGGGAGATTGTTAGTGTATACTGAAAATATTTATTTGAAGTATGTACATTTATTTCTGGCCAGTTTATTTGAGAATCATTTGAATGTTTACATGTTGTCTAATATTATATATTGTGAACAATCTAGTATCAAATGGGATACAGAATATTAGATTGTTAAATACGGTTATATAATATAATAAGGTTCACAGCACAGGTGGTGTTGGACAATCCACTGGTATGGCTGTAGTATTATTTAGATTAGTTTATATTGACTAATAAATAATGCTAGTATACTTTGTGTATATTGAACATGATCAAATTTAGAATTGTTCCCTTAATACTGATTAGGAAGGAGAACTAAGATTCTATGTTATTATTAATGCTTATGTTCTTAATCTGGAAATAGTAATTAACACATGTATATTATTTACATGCTTTGATTTATATATGAAATAATTCTTTTGAATTATATCATTATATTTTGGGTGATGGAATTATATACATGGTGGATATTATTTATTGAAGGAATCCATGTCCTGATAATATTCGGGTTAATGATGTCCCCTTGAAAGCTCAAAAAGATTTAATTATGTGAAACCCTGCAGGTGGAATTTATTCTGGCATAATTAAATAAAGGTTGAGTGGATGATCAAGGATAAAAGATATTAATTAAATAAATTATCAGTAATTTATTTAATTAATGGACATATGATATTTTAAACATGGGGAATTTAATAAGCAAATAATATTGGAACCGAATTAATTAAATTACGGTATTAGGAAAGGTAGTGCAAATATTAATTCTTTAGTGGATTGAATTAATATTTAATTACATTGGGCTAGGCTCAAGATGTAATTAGAAGGCCCAACCTAATTATCCATGGTCCCTATTGTAGCCTATATATATTCTTATTCTCTTCTTGCTTGGAATTGTGTGAAAACATATTGTAGCCACCAAGGAGCAAGAAGAGAGGATAACTTGAGAAGACGGAGGCCACACTTCGCTCAATGGAATTTGGGAATACAATAGAAGAGCATGGAATCAACCATTAACAAGGTAATCCTCTTTTCGTAATCTTTATCGTAAAACGTAGTAACACCCTAAGTCCGTGGTTCCCAACAGCTACCCCATGATCCATGTTGTCTCCATCAACATTTTCTGATACTCCCCCTGAAATTATGCTCTCTGAGTTGGATCCTTCAGAATTTGAGTTTCCAGAATTATCAGAACTTGGCCCATCAGAACTTGATGAATCAGAATTTGAGTTTCCAGAATTATCAGAACTTGGCCCATTAGAACTTGATGAATCAGAACTTGAAGAGCCTGTTCTAGGTTCTGATGCTTCTGGAGATGTGGTTGGAGCTTCAATATGCTCCCCCTGCATAGGTGCATTTTCCATTGGCGTAGTCATCACAGTTTCAATAACATCAGAGTTTAACCCATCAGAGTTTACAGTATCAGGATTTAGACTATCAGAATTTATAGAATCAGTATTTAAAACTTCATTCTCAAATCTCAGTTGATCATGATCATTGAAATCTTCAAGTTTAGTAATCTTCTTATCATCAAAAGAGACATTGATAGATTCCATGATAACCCTTGTTCTTAAATTGTAGACTCTGAAGGCTTTTATGGAAAGTAGATATCCAACAAAAATTCCTTCATCAGCTTTTAGATCAAATTTGGATATCTATTCAGGATGAGTCTTAAGAACAAAACACTTGCAACCAAATACATGAAAATACTTCAGATTTGGCTTCTTTTTCTTCACCATTTCATATGGTGTCCTTCCATGCTTGTTGATAAGTGTTGCATTCTGAGTAAAATAAGCAGTCTGCACAGCTTCAGCCCAAAAGTAGGTTGGTAACTTTGCTTCATCAAGCATAGTTCGTGTAGCTTCAATAAGAGTTCTATTCTTTCTTTCAACAACTCCATTTTGCTGTGGAGTTCTAGGAGCAGAGAATTCCTGCTTTATTCTATGGTCTTTGTAGAACTCTTCCATAATCAAATTCTTGAACTCAGTGCTATTATCAATTCTTACGATTTTTACAGAGTTTTTGACCAATTTATCCAGTTGTTTGACATGATCAATTAAGATAAATGCAGTTTCACTTTTTGTGTGCAAGAAATAAACCCATGTGTATCTTGTAAACTCATCTACTATAATCATAACATTTTTCTTCTTTGCAATAGACATGACATTTACTGGACCAAATAGATCAACATGTAGTAGGTGATAAGGCTCAAGAATTGAAGATTCAGTCTTGCTCTTGAATGGAGATTTTCTTTATTTTGCCTTTTGACATGAATCACAAAGGCCATCAGGAGCAAATACTGATTTTGGCAGTCCTCTCACAAGATCTTTCTTGACTAGTTCATTTATATTGTTAAAATTTAAATGAGAGAGTTTATTGTGCCAATCCCGGCTTTCTTCAATTGATGCTCTGTTAACAGACAGATTGCAGAACCATCAGAACTTGTTGAAAGCTTGGCTTCATAAATGTTACCATGCCTGTATCCCTTTAAAACAACGTTGCCTCTTGATTTGCTTACAACTTCACAGTCTTCTTCAAAAAAATCCACATGATAACCTCTGTCACAGATTTGACTAACACTTAGCAGATTATGTTTGAGTCCTGAGACTAGAGCTACTTTTTCAACGATGACATTCCCAAGATTGATATTGCCATATCCCAGAGTTTTTCCCATGTTTCCATCTCCATAAGAAACACCTGGGCTAGCTTTCTCCACAAAGTCTGATAGCAGGGCTTTATTTCCAGTCATATGTCCTGAACATCCACTGTCCAGAACTAGGATGTTTTTCCTATTGCCCCACAATCACAAAGACCACTAATGATTAGTTTTAAGGACCCAGACTTGCTTGGATCCTTTGGCCTTATTAAGTTTGTTAACATTTGCAGCGGATTTAACATTAAAGTTTATGTTAACATTTTTCTTATCAGAATTTACAGTATCAGACTTTGTATTAGAACTTATACTAGAAGGAATAATGCTAACTTTCTTTAAAGAAGGTTTTATTTGATAATAATCATAGTATAAAGTGTGATATTCCTTACAAGTATAAATGGAATGCCATAAACTACCACAATGAAAACAAGGATTTTGTGGTTTAAACCTAAAAGACTGACTCTTAACTCCTGATTTAAGAGGTAAAGAATTTATATCCTTATTTCTCCTGCAAAAAGAAGCAAGATGGTTTGTGTTTCCACAGTTATTGCATTTCTTTCTAGGAGCATTAGGAACAGACTTATAATTATTGCTTTTGTTCACACCTTCCTTTCCATTCCTATTTTTCCTAGGTGGCTTTACCTTGTTTATATCCTTAATCTCTTTCAGCTTGTACTTAAGCTGCTTCTTTGTCATTAAGCCTATGTTAACTTCAACTGGTTTATCCTGTTTTAATTTGTCAGAAGTTGACTCTGCCTTAACTTCTGTATCAATATCTTTCATCTTTTCAGAATCAGACTTTACAGTTTTAGCTACAAACTTAATAGGCCTTACCTTTGGCTTAGTAGTCTGTTTAACAATAATTGGCTTAATTTGTTCAGTTCCTATTTCACTTTTATCATATACATAGCCTAAGCCCTCTTTCCAGTTTCCACTACTTAACAAATTCTGAGTTGTTCTGCCAGAGTTAGTCCAAGTCCTGATAATCTCTCTTTCCTTTTCTAACTCAGTTTTTAGAGATTGATTCAATTTTAACACTTCATCTCTAACATAAAAAGCATCATCTCTTTCTTTCTGAGTTTAATGGAACATAACTAACTCTTTTTCTAAATAGTCATTCCTTTTCTTAAAAGCCAGATTTTCAGAAGTTAACCTATCACATGTTAAGGTCTGATCTCTATAGCTAATGAATATGGTTTTAAGATAAGATCTCAACTCAGTAATATCATCAGTATGAAAATCATAAATTGTTTGAGGTACCTTTACCTCAGCAGCTTCAGAACTGCTATCAGCATTTGCCATCAAGGCATAGTTCACTTCATGTTCAGAATCTGAAGTGTCTGTCCAGCTTTTCTTCTTTGTGACAAGTGCCTTGCCTTTGTCACCTTTTCCTTTCTTGCAATCAGGAGATATGTGGCCTTTCTCACCACAATTGTAGCATTTAACATTTGAGTAATCTCCTCTGTCAGACTTTCCTGCCTTGCCTTCAGATTTTCTTCTTCTTATCAGAACTTCCACTTTTCCTGGAAAACTTCTTTCCCTTTCTGAATTTCCTGTAAGCTATCTTTGTGATGCCCTTCACCATAAGAGCACACAATCTCATCATCTCTTCATCAGCATCCATCTCAGATAGACTTTCAGTTTCTGAATCCTCCTCATCATCATCAGAACACTACGCCATAGATTGGATTCCGCAACCGTTCACACTAGGATTGCAAACAAAAGTGTAATAATAGCCTTCTAAACCCATTTCTATTGCAACCCCTATTTTTTGATGTTGCGGTATAGTCAAAATGTGTTACCAAATTAAATGACATATATATAAATTAAAGATGATTTTTTTTTAATTTGACTAGTTAATAATTATTTACATAGAAATTAGTTTATAAATTGAAAAATATATTTTATTTATTTATTAAAGTTAATAATATTAGTGGAGTAATTTATAATATATTGATCAGTTGAAAGTTTTATAACTTAACAAGTCACTGGTGGAGTGATTTACAATATATATTGTTGAATTTATTTAGTTTTTTATAGTTAAGTGTTAAAAAAATACTTATTAAAAGAAAAAAGAATTTAATAATTTAAATTTGAAAAAAAAGTTGGGCCATGTGTTTATTTTGAATAAAACATGGGCCGAGATTTGAGATGGGGGAAAGGTTGAAAATTAAGAAGCGGGGGTTTGAAATTTAACAAAAGAGAAAAAGTTGAATTAAGGGGTTTATTTCTCCTACTCTGTCTCTCTCCTTCCCTCTCTATCTCCGTCTCTCACATTCTCTCTCTATCTCTTTCTCTGTCTCGCCCTCTCTCTATTTTTGCCATTTCTGGCCAAACCATTCAACCTTGATAAAAAATGTAGCCATATTTGTGTTCTTTGGCCACGATTTCATCAATTTCAATCCTCAAATCATCTTTTCTAGTCCCAGATTGAAAAAATCATGAACCCTAGTTCTTTAATCGCTTCGACTCTAAATTAATCGATGATTTTTGGATCGATTGGCGTTTGTTTTGTATTATAGACGATGTTATATGTATCATATGTTAAAAGCCCCTTGATTTGAGCTTATTCCTTGAAACCCTAGATCCTAAAATTCGATTCAAATTGATTTCTTGACTGTTTTATAGTGATAATTTCAGTATTTGTGTTTCAATTACTTTCCAAGTAAACACGCATAGTTCTTGACTGTTCATCTAAAGCATACGCGTCTCATAAAAAGGTGAATGTAGCCTGCTATGAGTTTGGGAAAATAAGTTGTTTACACCACCTATGCTCCTGATTTGAAAAGTTCTGCTGGGAAAGCTGTGTTGATTGAGAAGGTATTTGATTGAATTTAGTGATTGTTTGGATTTATTAAGTTTACGGATTATTTTATTAGTCCTGAGTAATTGATTTGAGTTTCTTTTGTAGAAATGCAGGGGAAAGGGATTCCGCTTAAGGAAATTACGGATGGTATGCTTTTAATTTTTTTTTTATGATTTATGATGCTTAAGATTGCTTTAGTGTAGTTTGTTTGATTGTCATCGGAATTCATTAGTTTTGGCACTACTTGATGAATTTCTTATTTTTTGCAAATTTCAGTAATTTGTTTTGCAAAGGTAATATTTTTGGTATAGTTTCAGTTTTTGTATGTATGTATGTAATACTATTGATTGTGCCTTCATATCATGTTTCTGTAACTTTAAAATATTCCTACCCATCTAAGTATCTGTTTGCTTATACTGAATATTTGTAGTTGGTTTATATATTATAGAGTTGAGATAAAAGCAGGCTTTTATAATCAAAGTTGTGTATTGTAACCAAAAACCTCTCTGTGTCTCATTTTCTTATGAAAACCGATGATAGTGAACAACGAAAAATATTGCAATTCTTTCTGTTGATAAAAATCTTTAAAACGTGTGTGTCACTATGATAGTTTGATGTGAAGAAACAAATCTGAATTCATTATTCTGATTATATTTAATATTTTTTGGTTTGTATTGCCAAGAGGCCAAGATGACAGTTTGACTCAGAATATTGTGAAAGGTATTCAACTTTCTTAAGTGATCAGTTGATGTGAAGAAAAACAGAGAATTTAGCCAAGTCCTACATTTTGGGGATTACACTCTGTCATTAGTTCTCAGTTACCAAAGTCTTGATGCTCCTATTCAAATTTTATAGGCTTGAAAAGAGAAACAAGAAATTAGTGAACTCTATTAGCAATAAAGCAAGGATTCATTTGTGTAAGGCATATGTCATAGCCTATTTATATATTCGAGGATTTAACTCAACTCAAATAAGAATGTAATAAGTAAATAGTGGATCTACCGTCAAAGAGATCTCGCAAAGTAATATCTCTCAAAGGATTCAGAAACAAGGTTCATCTACAGACTTGAGGAATTAATTCACTGGAAGAAGTTCAAGAAATTGATCAAGCCTCAGTGATATAAATCAAGGTTGTGGATTTAATCAAGTGACAGAGATCTCGTCAGGGTATCAAAGAATTACAAGGATTTAATCTGAAGAAAATCAATTATCAAAGTCAAGACATGAAGAAACATCACGGAAGTTAGTCACTCATGAACCAGACAGTACATCGAGTGTCAACATTGAAGTGGTGGAATTGATTCATAATTTTCAGTGATTTTCAGAAGATTTGTAGAAGAATGGTTGCTGCTCAAGATTATTATTAATTCTCTATTAATTAATTAAGTTATATAATTTAATTAAGAAAATAAATTATATCTGCAAAGATTAATTTATTGATTAATTAATTCTGAATTAATATTATGCATTTTTCAGAAATGATTTTGAATTAATAATCAAAATTAAATCAGCAAGACAAATATTTGAACTGGTATGACAATTGGATTGTCATACCGAAAGTCTTTCCAAGCCATTTTCAATAGTCTCACCGAAAGTTACACTGGGAGGAGGATTGTCTTGCTAGTTCATTCTGATAGTCTTGCTAGTTCATTTGATTGTCATACCGAAAGTCTTGCTACCTGTTGGGATTGTCTTGCTAGTTCAAAAGGATTGTCTTGCTGAGCTAAAAGGATTGTCTTGCCAACAAATCAGGTGGTTGTTTTATTACTTAAACAACAGAAGCAACAGAAGTCAATCATCAAACAACTCAAGAACAAAAGAAAAGCAGCCGCAAAAAACATTTTATTTTTCATCTGCTAAATTCAAGATCACATTTCTAGTTATTAAAGTTAAATCCAAACAACTAGAAATCATTCTCTTGTTCTTGTGTAACTATCTAGCGGATCAAAATCCCTAGAACTTAATCTCAAATTGCGTTTAGCATTTGAATCTTTTTATTGCAAAATAGAAAAAGTTCATGTCAAATTTATTCTAGATTTATGATAATTAATTTGAGATTAATCCCTTGTAATCGATACCGTTGTTGTAACACCTTTCAAGTTTAATAATATTTTTATTTAACTTGAATTTTGTTTCAATTTTTTATTCTGCACTAAATTCGATAATTCGGTATTGTTTGTATTCAACCCCCCCTTCTACAAACACATTGGGACCTAACAATTGGTATCAGAGCCTTTTGATTAACGAACAAATCAAGATCCTAGACTTTTGTGATTTTTCAACTCCTTAAATTTTTATTTATTCAAAAATTCATAATGACTTCACAAAAAGTTGGAACCGTTAAAATTCCACTATTTGATAAAGAAAATTATATCATGTGGAAGAAGAAGATGCTATTATTTTTACAAGTTGCAAATCCCAAATATCTGAACTTGTTAAAGAAGGGTTCAGAGACTCCGATGGTTATTGAACCGGAGGTGATAGTAGATGATGTTGTGATTACCAAAGCTAGAACCTATGCAAAAGAGCCTGAAGATTTTACTCCTGCTGAAAAGGAAGAAGCCTCCTTGGATGCCAGCCTTCAATTAATATTAATTGATTCCCTTGATCCCTTGATGAACAGACATGTGATGAACTGTAAAAATTCCAAACACATGTGGGAAACTGTTGAGGTGATTAATGAAGGTACAGAGGAAGTTAGGGAGAACAAGTTGGAGATCCTAACCTCTGAGTATGAACATTTTAAATCCAATCCAGGAGAAGGAATTACCGAAGTGTTTAAGAGGTACAATGCGTTGATCAACAACCTGAACATAAATGGAAAATATTATTCAATCGGGGAGGTCAATAAAAAGTTCCTTTTAACACTGCCAACTCATCTTGAACATAGAATCACTGCCATTAGAGAAGCTAGAGATCTGAGTGAGATTTCTTTGGATAGACTCTATGGTGTGTTAAAAACCTATGAGTTGGAGCAGATTCAGCAAAAGGAAGTCTACGGGAAAGATAGAATTGTCAGCACATCTACTGCTCTTGTAGTTGAAGGTCAACAACAACAATAATCTCAACAGTTAGAGAGAATGGTACAGCTTTCCAAGTCTGAGGATAATGTGTTAGTAGCAGAATATGATCCTCCTACTACAAATCAATCCAGTGATGATTTTTATTCCTTGGAAGAGCTGGAGCAATTGGAAGATGAGTCAATGGCACAAATTGTCAAGAGATTCTCCAATGTTAGATTCAAGAGAAATCCCAAGTTCAAGTACAAGTCCAACTACAACAGATTCCAGACAGGTGGATCTTTATCCTCTAACACCAGTAGTGGTGGATATAAAATAGGGATGGTTGATCGGAGCACCATCAGATGCTATAACTGCAATGAGTTGGGACACTTTGCCACAGAATGTAGGAAGCCAAAGCAAGTAAGGAAGAACTCTTATAATTCAAATCAGAAGAGTAACTCTGAAAGGGCTTATCTGGCAAAGGGAAGAAGCTGGGATGATACTGATAGTGAAGATGAAGAAGAAGGGAATCTTGCTCTTATGGCTATTGATGGAAAAGCTTCATCGTCAAGAAAAGAGGTAAAATATACTGATGCTGAATTAGTTTATCATCTAGGAGGTAACTTAGATTGTGCTCGTCGTGATAATGAACTGTTAAGTCAACAGATCAAAGACCTTGAGAAAGAGGTCAATGAATTAAGACTTGTGCACATTAATCAAGACAAATTAAAAGAACAAGTATCTTTTCTAGAGAATAGAGTTAACTGTTATAGACAACTCAAAACTATTCTCAAAGACAAGATCACCGGTCTTGAGACTAAGGTTAGAGCCTACTTCAATTCTTGTTCGAAGGCTAAAGAGTTCTATAGTAAGCAAGCTGTTAATCAAACATCTGGAATAGGTTATGATTACCATGCTGCTATTGGAGAATTAGGCATAAACTCCCCTCCTCATGTATGTGCTAAAGGTAGGGAAGTACCACATGTGCTTAAGGGTGTTGATGAACCCCTCTATAAAGCATCAATTGCTAAACCATTTGATGCGACCTCTTCTGTTATTCAAGAAGAAATATGTGCTGAAGATCATGCTAATGAGAAGGTTGTTTCCATGCCAAGTGTGTCGAAAGTGCCAGTCAAAGTTGTGAAAGCAACTGAGACTAACTCAGACACACATGAGTCGGATAACAAAAATGACATGTTTACCATGTATAAAATGCCTGTTGTTAATCACTCTCATAAAGCATGTGGTGTTGCTAATTGTATGTCTTGTGCTTTTAATTTGATGTATGCTTATTTTAATGGTAAACATGTTTCTAGTGATAAGACTACTCCTCGTCAGCATGTGAATAATAGAAAGCATGATAGGTCTAAGACTGCTAGTCCTTCTAAGGCTAGAAAGGAACCATTTGTGCCTAAGCCTAAACAGAAATTTGTTAAGGCTGTTTACAAGGTCAAATGTTCAGTCATTGAGAAAGTTGAGACCATTAAAGTTAAAAATGTTGTTTTGCCTGACAAAGGACAATTCTACAAGTATGTCGGGCCCAACCAAGTTTGGGTTCCGAAGAAGGTCTAATCCATTTGAAGTGCAGGGCATTAAATAGGTGGAACCGGTAGTGTGGATTCTTGACAGTGGATCATCAAGACATATGACCGGAGATAGAGCCCTGCTATCAAATGTGGTTGAGAAAGCTAGCCCACTGGTTATATTTGGAGATAACAACAAAGGTTTATCCGAGGGATATGGCTGCTTGCAAGCTGGGAATGTTTTCATTGAAAATTTGTATATTCACTACAAGAAAAAAGTCCATAGACATCGCTTTTTGGCCGATGTCTATGCTGTTTCCCAACCGATGTTGATGTCGGTGATGTCTATTCTAGACATCGGTGAATACCCGATGTCTATACTGGATTAGACATCGATTTTAGTTAAAAAACAGATGTCTATGTGTTGATTATTAAAACAAAATGCTATAAGTAAATTATTTAATAACTAAATTACACCTAATTAAACATGTTAAACATATCATGAGCTATGTTTTTTGTCACAAAAACATCGATTTTAGTGAAAAACACTGATGTCTATGTGATGATTTTTCACAAAAAATGCTATAACAAAATTATTTAATAACTAAATTACACCTATTAAAACATATTAAACATATATTGAGCTATGTTTTTTGTCATAAAAACATCGATAATTTTGACAGAGGTGATGTAAAATGGCATATTAAACATCTGTTTCTTTAATAAAAGGTGATGTCTAATTAAGCGTATAAACATCAGTTTTTTCTAGAATGAAGTGATGTCTATGTATCATTTAGACTTGAACATGTTAGTTTTTCACATCAGTTATTTGCCTTAAACTGATGTACATTGCATTTTTTGACATCAGTTTTGTTTGGTTAAAAGTGATGTACATTATCTTTTTTGACATCAGCTTTTCTTAATTAAAAGTGATGTGTAAGAAATTTATAGACCAAATTGTGTAAAGTTTTACATCACTAATTTTCTAAAAAAGCGATGTACTCGTTACTAATAGACATTTGTTATAAATAAAACCGATGTCCTTTACTACATAACCAAAACTAAAACATTGGAATAACACGCATCCATACAAATCTAACCAGTCAATCATTCATACATTTAACCATTCAATCATCCGAAAACCACCAACACCAACCCCATCATCTGCATCAATCATCCAAAAATCACCAACACCAACCCCATCATCTGCATCAATCATTCAAAAACTACAGAATCTACATTACTAAATGTACAACCCCCAGCATTTGCAAACCTATACAGCAACCCCAGCATTTATACACTTACATTCTTACTACACAGAACCGTCTAAATTACCAAATGTACGACTACGCAAAAGAAAAGACCTTGAGTACAAGAATTGATCAGATATGCTCTTGGATGAACTGCAGAGCCTCAATGCGAACTTCATCTAGCTGTTCAATGGTGTAACACGATCGAGTCTTGGCCAACCACTACAAATTCCAAACAAACAAAATTCAGTACATGAATGAAAAGTAACCATATCGAAAAGTAACCATATCTCAGTATATAGCAAACTGGAAGCGTCAAGGTAATACCTTTTTAGCAAAATTCAACTTGTCATCATCGATAATTTCTTTCATGTATCGCATTATTACATACGCACATTCAATACCACCGGGTTGTTTGGGAGATCCCTATTTCATTAATTAAAAGACAAATCAGGCATGTCAAATAAATCATATATATTAAGCACAAATATTAGGTACTTGATCTATTGTACTTACACTAAGAAACTTTGCCTTGGCCATCTTGTTGCCCCTGCCGGTTTCAGAGTTGTAACTTTTCAAAGCCCTACATAAAAAACATAAAATTTCATATAATGTACAGAAATGAACATGCAATTATACCAAACTGTTACGTTAATAAAAATTTACCTTGATAATGCCTTTTCTAGTTCTGAAAATTGTGTCGGGTGAGGTAGTGGATTCAGAATATATATTTCCCCTTCCCAGATAACGACCAAAATCCAATGCATACTATTTTCATAAAAAAACAAAGACAGATAGGACACATCACATAGAAATTTGTACTGTACTATCCATGTTTTTAATTTTCAGTATTACAATAAGTACTTACTTCTGATTATGCGGAAGAAAGAATAGGCGATCCGGGTTACCCTCTCTCAACCGGTTTAAAATGTATGCTTCAAAATCAGCATTCACGTGATATATGGATCCGGGGTCAATAAAAGCAAATGTCTCCGCCAGTTCTGGTATTTCACTAATCTCAGAATGCAAGTGCCTATCGAAAGAGTGCTGATGTTAAAATGCAAGTTCTGGAAAATTATAAACATTAAAAAAAATGATCATTAAAAAGAAAAAAAGGTAACTTACGCCATGTAACTTGCAACTACTGCTTGGCCCAACATTTCAAACTCCAATAAAGACACAACATTCTCATGCAACAAATAAATTGTTTTTTCATGTCCAAACACATTCGGCTCACATCGAACCTGGATACTGACCCCGTTAGTTTTCATCCAAGTTGTTGCATGTTTATACAACAGCTTAAAGCTCTTTGGCACTTTCGCACCTGGCTTTGCTTGAAGAAATTGTGCCTTCAAATCCTGCAACCCGTCATTCTTTTTTATTTTTCAGCACTTGTTCGGGGCTTTCTTTTTTCTGCACCTGATGATAATATAAAACCAAAATAAAATGTACATACCACTTAATTTTTAATATCTTGAAATGAACAATTTAATTTCAAAATTCAGACAATATTATACATATATATTATTCATTATACCGCAACATTTGTGTAGCTAATTAATTCCTCAGGCCATGCCAAAAAAGATCCTAGAGCATCGCGGACAGTCATCATGTCATCACCACGTGTCTCAGCTGGAAGCAAGGCATCTGGTTTTATGAGGCCATCAACGGAGACACATTGATGTCCAATTGGTATATCAACTCCATGTACCAAATCAGTTAAATTATCCTCGCGAGGATATACCATACCAAATGCAACCTTATTCTCAAGTCTCTCGACAGATAGCTCACAAGATCGTTGGGCCTATAATATTTAAATAAACAAAATTAAAAAATTAAGGTAACAATGATTTACCTTAGTAAGATAAATGACAAGGTTGCTCACAAAATTAAAATAACTTACGTGACTTCCAGGAGGTGAAGGCCTAATTGGGCCATCTGTAAAAACACAGTCATCATCTTCATATACCAACACAACTCCTCTTGCAGGTGGTGGATTTGACTTCATTTCTTTATCCTTTTTCGGATCGAAACTTGCCTTTTCAGATGGCATTGGAGAGTGAAAAGTACCTCCACTTTCGATCACTGACTTCAAGCGATCAATCTCTGCCTCGAGAGCTTGCGTTTTTTTTAAGCAGTTCATCCCTTTGTCGATCACGGGCCATCAACTCTGCCTTTGTGATTCGAAGCTTTGGCTCCCTTGGCAAATTAAAGTATTGTTTTGGAGTGATGTACCCTCCAACAGCCCGAACCCTCCCAGAATGCTCACGACTCTCCAAAGCCGTTGTCAAAACATCTTCAGCACCAGAAAACTGAATCTCACCCTTCTTCTTTTTTTCCAACAATGCGTTCTGTTAACAAGAAAATAAATTAAACAAAATGGAGTTAACTAGTTTTCAATAAAAGATAAATAATAATTATTTCGCATAATTGTAATCAGTATGATTAAAGACCAATTAACTAAAACATTGACAGGGGTCCTATTTATACTGATTCGCCTACTTTACTGATTTATGTCGTCCTAATTTTACTGATTCGCCTACTTTAATGTAATTTAACCAAAATTAAAACTTACAATTTTATCGCATACAACAGCCAAATCTTCATCGACCTCTTCGACCTCTTGTCCGTTTTTCTGCTTACGAGCCTTTTGCCAAAAAATCGCTCTATCCGGTTCTTCTCCCGGATTCAACCTTCCTTTTTTATCTGTTATAAATAAAATAAAATACAGTAATACAAATAACTCCAGGGCTAAAAAATGTAGGACTCTAATTTATTATGGACTGACCTATTATAAATTAAATACAGTTATACAATTAAATGAACTTTTCTTACCTCATCTTCTTTTAAACCGATGTAGCCCTTTCTTGACAACCGGTGATGATATTTTCTCTTAGACACTCTTTCACTTTGTGTGTCATGAATTTCCTAAAAACATGTCACAAGATTACAAAAATTACAACAGACGATGCAAAAAAATCACCAAAATCATATATTACAGAATTAAAACATACCTTCCACTTAGAATCAGTCCTCTGTCTCACAAACCTTTTCCAGGTTGCCTTACTAACATAGCCATAGCCTCTTGGCGGCTTACTCAGCTTCTTCTTTTTTCCAATAAATGGTAGCACATACTTTCTCGTCAAATCAGTCTTAAACTATCGCCATTTAGAGCCTGCTGACTTTAGGACCATGTTTTCAATTTCTGGTTTAACTTTGAAGGTAGCCTGAAAAAACACAAGTTCACAAAATCATAACAGGAAAAGCTTATATTCAAAATCTATATTTGATAATAATTTTTTACAATTGATCTAGTACCTGGAGATCTAACCAAAGCTTTGATTTTAATTCAGGGTCTACATTTGGCCATGTAGGAATGTCGATTGGAATCGTAGTCCTAGCCAACATACCAATGTAAGACTGCAAACGGGCTCTAGTTTCCCCATTAGGAATCCCCCATTCATTGGCAGTGACTTTAACTTTCTTCCCGCGAGCTTTCTTGACAATCACTTTATACATTGCGCACACGCCTCGCTTACCCCCAGACTTCCTTGTAGCAGTATTAGTTGTAGTATTTGTCTGTTCTGAGTTAGTCGGTTGAGATTCCGATGCATGCCCTTCATTGTTTTCATCATTGTTCAGAACATCCTCCAGCCGCTTGGGGCTTCCACCGCTAAGATTCTGTGATGCAGTCTTTTCTGATTGCTTTCGCATTTGCTTTTTTGGTGCCATTCTTTCCTCTTCCTCTAATCTGAAAAATTAACTAATATTTAACAGATTAGAACAACTACACAGTTCATGGTATAATGTCTAACAGATATGCAGAAAATTAAACAAAATTCTCATTTAATTGTCAAGAAAAATTACAGATAGACTTCTATAACTACATTGAAAAATTACAAGAAAACAGAGATCACAAGATACATTACAAATAACAAGAAAAATTACAAATAATAAGAAAAATTACAAATAAGGAGAATATATAGCTAGACTCCTATAACTTTTTGACCCATATACCCTCAACATTTTCTCTTCTATTACAAACACTTGCATCATCAATTTTAGCAGGGTCACATGTAGGGATATTAGAACAGAATGGGGGAGGGTTCCAGGAGGTGTCTTCAGGATCATCTTCATTGTAAACATCATGATAGTCTCAAGTTGTCGCCGATAACACAACGAACCAATTAACATCAACTGGATCCTCAATATAAAATACTTGGTTGACTTGGTCAACAGAGACATATTTGTCCTTTTTGTTACCTGGTCGATTGAAGTTGACAAGGGTGAAACCAAGATCATCGGACTTGACACCTTTGTCACTTGCTGCCCATGTACATAAAAACAGAGGGGCCTTGAATGCGTGGTAGTCTAATTCCCATATTTCCCTGATCACTCCATAAAATTTTAAATCACTCTCTATAGGATTCATGTCCTTAGCACTAGAGACTTGGACTGTCTTCGCAACTAATGACACACCACTATTCTGAACTACCCTTGCATTATCTCGATCCTTTGTGTGGTATCGGACCCCTTCAACAGCATAACTTTCGTAAGTCAAAACTGAAAATGAAGGTTTCCCAGCCAACCATCTTATAGTTTCAGATACGGCTTCCGCATTCTCCCTCATTTCTGTACTGACCTACATATAATTTATTGATGCATATAAGTGCCTACAAATTTAAAAACACGACTTATAAAAATAAAAGAGAAGGAAAAATAATGTAAACCAACTTTTTGTTCAAACTAATCGGCAAATTGTCGATTGTGCTCTCCCAATAGCCACTGTACACTCTTCTTTTTCCCTCGATAAATCTCTTCCAAATATTTTTTATGCAACCTGAAATTACTTACATCAAATTCGACTAAACTATACCAAATACAACTTTAACAATTATATGTATACTTTTTATGTTTTACTTACATAACATATGGTTCCACTTCCGAATCATTACGAAGAACTGAAAGATGAGCCTCATCTCGTTCTTTTTCCGCAACTGACTTCATAGTCACACCACCGATTGGACCAGAAATTTTTTCTTCATCTTTCGGAAGACCGGTTGTTCTACTACTCCCGCTATAGAACTCACTGCAAAATTCTATTGACTCTTCTTTGAGGTAACCTTCAGCTATAGAACCTTCTGGATAGAATCAGTTTCTTACATAACTCTTCAATATTTTATTAAAGCGTTCAAATGGAAACATCCATCTATAAAAAACCGGTCCACATAATCGCAGTTCCCTTACTAGGTGGACCATAAGATGTATCATAACATCAAAAAATGACGGAGGGAATATCTTCTCTAACTCACACAGGGTCAATATCACATCTGCTTGTAATTTATTCAACTTTGACACATCTACAACTTTGTTGCACAGAGAGTTGAAGAAAAAACACAATCTTATGATACTAACCCTAACATTTTTCGAAAGCACTGAACGAATGCAAACATGTAGTAGTTGTTGGAGAAGGATATGGCAGTCATGGGACTTTAAACCATACAACTTCATATCAATCATCGATACACAATTTCTTATATTTGAAGCATGTCCGTATGGAAGTTTCATGTCGTACAATGATGCCAATATTATTTGTTTTTCTTTCCGGGAGAGAGTATAAGGGGCAGGAGGTAGGTATGTTCTTTTCTCACCTACTTCTGGAGCTAAATCAGGCCGTATTCCCATGTCAACCAAATCAAGACGCGAGGCAAGGCTGTCTTTACTCTTGAATTTCATGTGTAGAAGTGTCCCAATTATATTATCACACACGTTCTTTTCGACGTGCATGACATCTAAACAATGTCGAACATGGTGAAACTTCCAATACTCTAACTCAAAAAAAACTGACTGTTTTTTCCATGGAGACTCCACCTTTTTTGGCTTCCCCCCCTTTCCAAAACTGAACCTAAGTTGCTGTTATTGCCCCAACACTTCCTCTCCACTAAGTGGTTCAGGTACACAACCAAATTCTTGTTCTCCATTAAAACATGTCCTTTGTCTCCTATACGGATGATAAAGATCTAAATACCGATGATGTCTTTAGTAGCTCATTTTTCTACTACGACTTAGATATTTAGCCACAGTCTGATCACCGCATACTGGACAGGCCCTATAGCCCTTATTAACGCACCCCGACAAATTTCCATATCCCGGAAAGTCATTTATTGTCCATATCAAGATTGCCTTTAGAGTGAAAAAGGATTTGGTATAGGCATCGTACACGTTTGGTTCACCTTCCTCCCACAATTTTTTTAAATCGTCGATCAGTTGCTGGAGATATACGTCAATATCATTACCAGGCTCTTGTGGGCCTGAAATTAATGTTGTTAACATCATAAACTTCCTCTTCATGCATAACCATGGAGGAAGATTATATGTTACTAACATAACTGGCCAGCAGCTGTACCGATTATTTAATCCATTGTTGTGTGGATTTATACCATCGGCCGCTAATCCTAAACGTATATTTCTTGCCTCGCTACCAAACTCAGGCCACCTACAATCTACATTTCTCCAAGAAGGAGAATCATAGGGGTGACGCATCTTTCCATCTTTGGATCGATTATTTGCATGCCAACTCATTAATTCAGCAGTAGATGAAGATTTAAACATTCTTTTAAATCTGGGCATTATCGGAAAATACCACATAACCTTAGCTGGCACATTTACCCTAACTTGACCATCTTTCCCAACTTTCCAGCGAGAGAGATGGCATTTGGGACACTCGGAAGAAGACTCGAGAATTGGACCCCTGTATAATACGCAGTCATTTGGACAAGCGTGGAATTTAATATACTCGAGGCCTAAATCAGTCAATGTTTTCTTGGCTTCATACATATTAGACGGAAGCAGATTATCTTTAGGAAGAATTGATCCAATTGATTGAAGCAGATCAGTAAAAGCTTTATCGGAAACTCCAAACCTAGCCTTCCAATTATGTAATTTTAAGACCGACTCCAGTTTAGTACACTCACTTCCCTCAAATAGAGGTTGTTCTGCATCGGCAACAAACCTCTTAAAGTTATCTGACTCTTTATCGCAATCTTCCCTACTATAGGCTGCTTCACACACGTTAAATGTTTCTGAAATTGGTATGGGCTTCGAGGGAGGACAAGTACTACCAACAGATGACCTAGTACTATTATCATGGTTTTCTCCATGCCAAATCCAATCAGAATATCCTAAACTAAACCCTGATTCATAAAGATGACCTCTGATTATATTCACAGAAAACTTTTTGAAGTTAGAGCAGTGTGCACAAGGACAAGGAATTTTCTTGGGGTTTTTAGCATTTTCCTCGGCAAATATCAAGAAGTTTTCAACACCAATTTCATACTGTAGAGAATCTCTATCGGCTTTTATCCAAGACCTATCCATTTAAAACCACCTGGTATGTCACTAAAAAATTCAGTATAAGGCTTATATTTATTTTATAAGCCTAATATTTATTTTAGAAGTCTAACTTGATTTTAAGTATGACATCCACACATAGGGCAGACTATAAACGACATAAGAAAACTGAGAATTCATATTATACATAATGCATATTATACATTTTAATGTTATATATTTTATTATAATATGATATGAATCGATTTGTAATGCATTACGTAATTCATATTATACATTTAATTATAGTACTAGTACTATATATTAACTAGTCATTCGGTACTTAATGTATAATCACTATATAATTAACCATAGTATAATAGTCAGATCACGGATGCAGATTATCAAATTATAAATGTACTATTTTCAACTAAACACTTGCATACACAATCACTAAATTAACCACACACTTGCATCCAAAATTCAGAACACGACTACATTTAAATATAACATACTAATACCAAAATGAATTCTCCTGCACATAATTGTAAATAAAACAAAACTGAGATTTCATATAATACATAATGCATATTATACACAACACATAGATCAACATAAGAACCAACTGCATAGCACATAGACAAAAAACACACTATCAAAACTAACAAAACAAATCAAATGTATAAGCGTACAAAACAAAGTTGGAGAAGAAAACTCACCGAAGATCGAAAAATCAAACAACACTAATGTCCTGCAAAAACAAATTACAACATTACAAACAAATGAAAACCTAATTTACAAAAATAAAAAAAATAAACAAAAATATAAATGTACAACTAAAAAATCCAAATTACCTAAAGCTTTAAATCTTTTTCTCAGATTAGGTCATGTATACAACAAGAATAAAAGTATTAGCAACAAGATTTGACACTAAATTAATAAAAAAAAATAAGGGTTTCGAATTAGAAAAAACCCCAATTTACAAAATTAGGGTTTTGAATTCAAAAATCCTCAACTTTTAAAACTGGTCTTCATGCAGAGAAGACCAGTTCGATTCAAGAAGATACAACACTTACCGAAGTAGAGAGGTTAAACGAAAGAGGCTTAACGGAGAGATTCAGAGCGGAGAGAGGTTCAGAGAGAGAGATAGAGGTTCCAGAGACAGGTTCGAGAGAGAGAGAGAGAGGTTCGAGAGAGAGAGAGAGAGGTTCGGGAGATTATGATGGTGAGATGATGGCCGGAGTTCAGAGAGATTGTGAGGGGAGAGAGGTGAGAGAGAGAGAGGGGTTCGAGAAAGAGAGACAGGTTTGAGAGAGAGAGAGAACAGTTTTCTGTTTTTTAGTTTTTAGTTTTGATTTTTTGTTTTGATTTTGTGTCTGAAGATTGATTTGGGGGGAACCAAAATTTGGTTAAGGGGGGAGAATTTTGGGATTGGGGGAATGTAGAACTAAAAACTGAATGAAATTTCACTAACGGGGGAAGAAATGGTGGGCGCGAATTTTGTTTTTTTTGGTGAATTTTAGACATCGGTTTAATTATAACCGATGTCTACAAAGAACAAAGACATCACAAAAACACGGGGTGATTTCAATACTCTTTTTAACATCAGTGGCAAAGTTAACCGATGTCTAATGTGTGATGTCTATTGACATTATTCTTGTAGTGATTGTGCTAGGTTATTATCAGGAAGCAGTATCTAACATATAGCACCAGTGACAAGACTTGAGAATATTATGACATATCAGGCACCTGCTGCACATTACACTTGGAATTGGACTCTAGTAAGATGTGTACAAGTGTACTCCTGGTTGGTGAGTCAAAAGAGGAAGTCAATGCACCACAGTTCATGGACTTTGCAGCTGCAGATCTATTGGACTATGCAATCTCTTCTTCACAGTCTCACTTCAGGTTGGTATGAACTAGTGTACTACTCAAGCAATCGTCAAGGACATGGTATGGCACTCTAACTGAAGTTATAATTTAATATGAACTAGTAGAGTTGTCATATTTATAACTCTCTTATCACTAGGCACAAACATATTGTTTTATATGTGCAGACAGTTTTAGGAGAAAATCAAACTTCTTTCTACATTAGTGATTTCTTATTTCATGTAAAATCCTTTGAAATCACTATTGTACATCATCTCTCTCAAAAGATTAAATGTATAATTTTCATTCATTATATATCTTAAATACATTTTATCTCTCTATTGCCATATGTTCTGTGATACAGGTTCAGTCTCCAATGTTTTTCTTTCATTGACAGTCATGAGGTTGAAAACCCACAACTTCTATCCCAGATTGTAAAGACAAACACAAAAACAGAACCAACCAACACTCTCTTACCACATAAGGAAGGTTCTGTAGTCAACCCAGTAGCTCTATCTCCTACATAGATGAGTAATATTTAAACCGAGACAACTGCTAGCCCCCATACATCTTCTCAAAATGATGTAATGGCTGAAAAGGCACAAAAAAAGTTACTAGATTCATTCTCTCAACAGGGTGTGTCTATTAAAATTTGCCTGTCGGCCAAGGCATCTGATGTAGTGTCACCACTTCAAACATAAACAATTCTTGATGCACAAGAAAGGTTACACACACAAAGGATGAGTTGACGGAAACAAGAGTTTCGACCATTTTAAGGTCAGATTCGATTGTTGAAGGTTCGTTAATGGACCAATTGCCTTTACAGGTGTTAGGAGAGGATACTAATCCAAAAGCCATATGTCAGTGGTCAGTGTCTACCTCCCCAGGCTTAAATCCCCTGGATGCATCTGCGGATAGTGGATCTGACATAGGTGCAGATCGACAACTTGTTGACAATGATTCAGATATTACCTGATGAGTCACAAGGAAATGTCTTCACAGACATTAGAAGGGAACTTTGATCTTTATGCTAAATTCGTTGGATCATTGTTTACCTTCCCAGAATTCAAATCTGGAACCCTAAAAGGGAAACTAGCAACTTGTAGATTATGACTCAGATTCATCTAATGAGTTTAACAAGGATGGGGATTTGCGAACTCCCATTGCACCACATGTGACCTCCTAAAGGATGGATAAGGTGATTTTCCTTGTAGGTACAGCTGAATGTTGGAGATATGAGAGGATTGATACACTTGTGAGAATAAGTGTAAACACGAGTGGAGAGAAGAGTGAAACACATGTGAGGTACACTAAACAGAATCACACACTCACAGTGAAGAAGAAAGAGAAACTACTTGTTATTTCTTTTCCAACCAAGTGAAATATGAGAACTCCTTCAGACAATGGCATACATTCCTTCTCTAAGGGGGAGATAAAAGCTTAAGTAACAGTTTGGAGGATTCCTCAACTAAGGGGGAGAAATAGCAGGGAGGAAGAAAAAGATACTACATATGTACACTACACCACACCATTGTTATTTGTAACTACGGATCCTATTGTACGGGAGAGGTGGTAAACACAAGGTGATTTTCTAGTAAGGGAATAAGCTGTTTTCCAAAAGGGGAGTACCATTGGTTTTTATCTGCGGATCCTATTGTACGGGAGATGTGGTAAACGAAGGTGATCTTCTTTAATCAGTTGATTCTCATAGGGGGAGAAGCAAGAGAGATATGCGCTTCTCAAAGGAAATGTGGTTGTACAAATGAAGATGAAACTACTTGAAGATATGTTCAGTCTAGAGGAACATCTATTTGGGATCTGGAAAATGTAAAATGTTATCCAGAACTTTTCTGCTATTTACTTTGCATTTCTGTTTATATATTTTTCTTATTTGTTAGTTGAGTTATCCTCTAGGTATTCGTTGTTATTGTAATATCCGGGATATATCGTGTAATTCTTTTTGCTATTAAATAATTATTATGTGTGTTCAGTATCTATTCTGTGAATTAACTGTTAAGTGTTATTTTTATTTGAATATTCAAAAATAGTATTAATTGAGTATTTCAATTTTTATATGTCCAAAATAAAATATAGATAATTGTCATATCTTCCTAATTATTATTATGTTGATTTATGAATTTATTTGAATCATATGAAATTTATAAAATCTTTTTTCGAGTATTTAAAATCTATTTTATAAAAACGGGAACCATCCGACGTCAACCGTTTATACGTTTTTGGAAACCGAAACTCTTCCGAGAACTCCTTCCTAATATAATTTTAATATTCCGAGCATTTTCCATGTTTCGACTTTTTCGATCCGGCGTACGGTTTGTCCTGCGCGGGTCCCGGCGCAACATTTTCGATACAATATTCGTTTCGGTAAATCAATAAAACCCGTATTTTCGATAAACGGGAGCTTTTTATTAAACTATCACAATTATCACTTCGTAATACGTATAACCAGGCGCTGAGACCAAGACCGCAGTACAAATTGTACTGATTTGGATAATTATCCCGAAAACCGATACCGTTTGGATCAGTTTTTACAAATAAACGTACCGTTTTATATCCGGAATGATCCAACGGGATACTAATTTCCCGTAAATATAAATAGCCTTTTACCGTATTTTATTTCGTATCAAAATCATTTGCAGACAGATAATTATATAATTTTATAGAGAAAAATCATATATTCATAAACCTTTCTGAGAATCAAACCACAAATTCAAGGTGTTAGTGAAATCCGTTTGGAAAGTTGGAGTAACCAATTTGAAGGTCTCAAGGAGTACTATCAGATTCCAGGACCTGTTTTACTGCAGAATCAAAGGTTGATTTTATATAAATTTAATTATTTTCGAATTATTTTTATGAAAAATATGAATTTTTATTTGGATGATTGTTTGTATGATTTGATGATTGCATGTGGTAGAGCTTGTTTTCCCGATGATTTTGATATATTATATGTCTGATTTGGAGTTCAATAACATGCTCAAAAGTAGGTGTAATTTTCGAATTTCAAAATTAGGGTTTATAGCCCGTATGAATGTTTTCAATTGAAATTTGGGGGTTTTTGATTCAAGGGTTATTAGCTGTTAATTTATAGTGGGTTGTGTTCCTTATGAAATTTGCAATCGATTGGTATATAGCTCGTTAACAGAGGATTAATATATCGAAGGGAGTTGTGTTTTGAACGTTTTCGATGTTCGCCGGAAATCGGCGATGTTCTTGGCCAATTTCCGGCCAGAACAGAGATGATTATTGAGTTTTGATTGCATGAATAAGTTGCTGGTAACCTATAGATTTAATCTGGACAGTTTGGTGGCCTGAGGTGGCCGGAATCGTGTTCTCCGGCCACACTCCGGCGAGTCGACGGCTGGGCTGGCAAAATTGCAAACAGACCCCTGTAGTTTTGTAGATGATGAAGTTTAGTCCCTGTAGTTTGTAAAATTTTCAAAAATAGGATTCCTGTTTATAAAATGTTTAAAAATCATATTTCCTATTTATTTTTATTATAAAAATTCATTTTTAATTTCTGAAAATTCTAAAAATTAGTATTTTAATTCCGAAAATTATTTTTAATTCAAAAATAAATCTGAATTAATTAGTTAATTAATTTCAGTTGATTCTTTATTGATTAATTGGTCAATTAATTCAAAAATTAATTGATTGATTTAATTAATTATTAATTGATTTTAATTAATTATTTAATTAGATATAATTATTTAAAAATGATTTAAAAATTCCGAAAAATAGTTTCGAACTTTAAAATATTATTCTAAATTATTTCCAAGGCTCAATAATTATTACAAAATTGTTTCGGAGCCAGAATTGGCCAACCGAACCCTGTTTATTAACCCAAAATTGATCCAATAACCCGTATTAATTGTGAAAAATACTTTAAAAATCATTTTAAATATCCGAAAGCATATTTATGACCCGAGATTTCTTTAGAAATGATATGTCATTGATTACGTGATGTATTATGTGTTATACGTGACTTGTTGATTGACTATCGGTCTATATATTCGGTGTTTACTTGGTTATTGCATAACTTTCAATCCGTTAATCGGATTTGGGTGAAACGAAGGGTAGATAGAAGTATGTGTTGAATAGAATCCTATGAGTTGATGATTGATAGATGCTTATAATATGTGAGCAGAAGAGGTAAGACGTAGGAAAGGGAAACAGGTAGTTGAGGAGTAAAATGATTGTGATTGGAAGCGAGTGAAGGATAGTAAGCTAATACCAGGCAAGTGTTATGAACTTTCTCGAGATATTGTAGTACTTGATAGTCTTGTTGACATTGCAAGTGCTTTGAAGCACAGAAACCTAAACCCTGATTTCAGTTATTGTTCTTGAGCCATGAACCATATTCTTTCTAAGCCATTGATTATTGTATACCCAAACACGAACCACAAATCTACGATACTACTCCACAAATACATACAAACTAAATACCAGACACTGAACTGAATTATTATATACTCAACCCATGGTATCTTATGCTTTGAAAGACCAAATTCTTGAAACCCTGAAACATTGATTCCTTTGTTATCCAATTCTTTCATTACCCAACATCCAAGCTTTGAAAGTACCTTGTTGATCCACACAAGGGTTGAAACCCTTTCATTGTTAAACACTCACTGTTGTTAATGATTCTGATTATTGTTTATTATTGTTTAATTTTGTTATTATGTTAGAATTGGATTGTTTTTATAAAATTGTGGACGAGATTCGTGGTCAGACCATATAATGGTCAAGTTAGGCCAATGTGTGCCTTGGATCCAGTAGTTAGAGAAATGCTTTGTGCTTTGCTCGGGGTTAGTGCGTGACTGATCAGCAGCCTAACCTTGGTTTTAAAATAAAAATATAGTATCCATTTCTAAATCATAATCCATTGTTCACTTGATATCATAACCATATTCACTTGATGATCATTATTCTCAGTTTTGTCATTGTGACTTGCTGAGCTAGTTAGCTCATTTGTGCGATGTTGTTTATACTCTTTCCAGTTAAGAAGGAACCAGTTGGTAGCAAGGATCCCCAGTCCAGTGCGAGAGCTAGGGATTAAGGCTGTTGAAGCTGAGCTAGTAGCCTTCTTTTGGAATTATGTAAATTGTAATAGTTTGTAATATGTTTAATACTCAATTCGAGTTTGAATGGTTGGGATTTAATCGGTATGTAATATATTAGTGTGTTTGGCTTGTGTGCATACTTTAACCTGTTGCGATCCGTGGTAGTTGGTAAGTAGGGTCATTGCATATTATTATTATCTTTAGTATTGTTATAAGCAGGTTATAAATAAGGTATGTGTGTGGACCCCAAACTTCTGACCCGGGTTAGGAGGGCACCATAGTTTTGGTATCAGAGCTACAGGTTATAAGTCACTGACATAAGCTTAGGTTGACGGGAATGGGTAGAGGGTTAGGATTAGAAGTAAGAAATAGAAGGATAGAACGTTGAGAGGTGAGTGTTGCGGTATAACCAGTAGTAGTATAATTCGCGTCGTGGTTCGAGATTCTTATATTGCGATATAATTTCAGATAGCAGAGATGGCCGACTCTTTTATTCCCGTATCAGCTGATCACTCAAAGCTTTCAGTTGGAGCACCAGCATCGGATCCACGTCCTGTTATTCCACCAGCATTGGCTATTCTACCTCCACCGGTGTTACAGCCCGTACCACTGCAGGCTATTCCACCTCCAGGCATGAGGCCACCTGTCAAAGGACCCCCACCTGCTGACTCAGGCTTTACTGGCCATTCAGTTACAGGAGCACCTTTCCAGTTCTCTTCTTATCCTGTCCCATATCATCAGTTGGAGGCTTGCCTTATGGAGCAGCGATTCCTTCAGGGTCAGATTCAGGAATTACTACATATCATGCGTACCAGAGAGGTTGGGAGTGGTGAGAGGCGACTCAGAGAGAGGCTACATGCATTTCGTAGGATAGCTGCAGTGAGGATTGCTGAGGCTACACATGAGGACATCACCCCTGATTTCCTAGTGGAATGGGCTAAGTGGGTTCTAGAGGAGCTTGAAGAGATTGGAGGTCCAGACTTGCCATGAGTCAGAAATCCAGAGACGGAGATGCTAAGCCGTGTTGTTATGGTTGTATAGTATGTACAGTAGTGTGTAGTGTGTATCAGTAGACTTTTGAGTTGTATTTATAGACTAGCGATGTTGACTAGTGAGTAGGTTGTTGTACCCTTTTGCTTTTACTTTCGAAGCGTCTTTACGCTTGTACCACCTAAAACTTTTGATCTATATATATCAGTACCTTTTCTTTTCCAGCACTGTCGATTACTTTATCGCACCTGTTTTACTTTACCTTATTTATTGCACCAGTATACCCTGTGATACCATGTACCCTGTTTTCCATAACTGTTTATATTCTGTAAAGAAGCATGCAATTTACTTAGTTACAACTGTTTTCAAAAAGAGATATTCCTGTTTTACAAAACTTTTCCTTTATGCAAAGAATTGATTCAAAAGCTAAATAAATTGATTGATTCTTTACAGAAAATGCCTCCCAGAAGAAATACCCGCACCAAAACCCAAAATGAAGAAACCAACAACAACAACAATAATAACCAAGATGAGACAAACCAGAATGTGAACCCAGGACCCATAGACCCAGCAATAGCCCAGATTCTCCAAATCTTGGCCCAACAAACAGTTCACCTGGCACAATAACAACAAAGACGGACCAATCCCCAGGTAACTTTCAAAACTTTTCAGGCAGTAAACCCACCAGAATTCAAGGGTTCCTTAGAGCCAATTGAAGCAAATGTGTGGTTAAAGGAAATAGAGAAGGCATTTGCCTTGGTAAAAGTGAAAGAGGAGCAGAAGGTTGAGTTTGCAAGTTACTATTTAAAGAATGAGGCCACCTACTGGTGGGAGATGGTGAAGACATTGGAAGGTACAGATGTTATTACTTGGGAGAGGTTTAAGGAATTATTTCTAGAAAAGTATTTTCCTCAGTTTGTTCAAGATCAGATGGAGCTGATGTTTTTAGAGTTAAAGCAAAGAACTATGTCGGTGGCAGATTATGAGAGTAAATTTGAAGAATTGTCAAGGTATGTGTCGTCGTATGTTGATACTGATAGAAAGAAAGCTAAGAGATTCCAGCAAGGCTTGAAGCCATGGATCAGAGGGAAGATAGCTATTTTTGAGTTGGAGACTTATGCAGGGGTTGTACAGAAGGCTATGATTGCGGAGACCGAAAGTGAGATGTCATAGAAGGAAAAAGAGAGCAAGAAAAGGAAGGTTGATGGAAGTGAGGGTCAGTTACACCCAGGGAAGTTTCCAAACTTTAAGAAGGGCAAGTTCCAGCCAGGGAGAAATTTTAATTTCAGGAGACAAAATGCAGGAGACGGAGGCCAAGGCAACCGTCCAGCTAATGTGAATCAGCCGAATCAGTTGAGATTAACTTTTCCAGATTATCAAGTTTATGGAAAGAAGCATGGAGGAGTTTGTAACAAGTTGAATGTGGTATGTTTCAAATGCAACCAGAAAGGGCACTATTCGAGGGAATGCCGAAATCAGGCAGCTAGAGAGCCAGCAAATAAGGATCAGCCTATCCGAAATCCAGCAGTAAAGGTTCCAGCCATTGGATTTACGTGCTTCAAATATGGAAAGCCAGGACATATGGCCAGGGATTGCAAGACATCAGCCCCGGTTAGTAATGCATTGAGGAACATGGGATCTACCCTAGCAATAAATGAGGCTCCAAGGGCTAGAGTTTTCGACATGTCAGTGAAGGATGCTATCCAGAATACAGATGTCATGGCAGGTACGCTTAATGTGAATTCTTTATGTGCCAAAATGTTAATAGATTCGGGATCAACTCGATCGTTTGTTTCACAAGATTTTGTTAGTAAGTTAAATTGTCCAGTTGAGTATTTAAATGAAATAATGACTGTGGAATTAGCAAATCAAGAACGTACAACTGTGAATCAAGTTTGTGGGAATTGTGAGGTTGAGATTTCTGGTAGTAAGTTTTGTGTAGATTTGATACCATTTAAGTTAGGAGAATTTGACATTATATTAGGGATGGATTGGTTATCTAGGCATAATGCCCAGATAGATTGTCGAAACAAGAAGGTAATGGTGAAGGCGCCTGACGAAAAGATAGTAACGTTCAAGGGACAGAAGTAAGTAAAGAAGTTCTTAACAATAATTCAAGCTAAGAAGTTATTACGGCAAGGATGCAAGCATTTTATAGCATACGTGATTGACAAGAGTCAGGAGCTAGTAAAACTTGAAGATATTCCAGTTGTGAATGAATTTCCAGACGTGTTTCCCGACGAATTGCCAGGACTTCCTCCATATAGGGAAATTGAATTTGCGATCGACTTAACACCTGGAACAGAACCAGTATCCAAGGCCCCGTACAGAATGGCGCCTGTTGAGATGAAAGAGCTAGCGAAGCAGTTGCAGGAGTTGTTAGAGAAAGGAGTAATCAGACCCAGTGTATCCCGTGGGGAGCACCGGTATTATTTGTCAAGAAGAAAGATGGAAGCATGAGACTATGTATCGACTATAGGGAGCTCAACAAGCTTACAATCAAGAATAAGTATCCGTTACCTAGAATTGATGATTTGTTTGACCAATTGAAGGGAGCCAAGTATTTCTCCAAGATCGATTTAAGATAGGGATATCATCAACTGAAGATCAAGCCAGAAGATATACCAAAGACAGCTTTTCGAACAAGGTATGGACATTATGAATTTCTAGTAATGTCTTTTGGATTGACCAACGCCCCGACAGCATTTATGGACCTGATGAACAGAATTTTCAAGGAATATTTGGACAAGTTCGTTATAGTATTTATAGACGATATGTTACGACCGGCATTTTATGTAATATTATTTGTGAATAATATTAAGTTAAATAAAAATATATTCAATGCTTGTACGTTTGTGTGAGTGAAAATTTCTGCATTTTAAATTTGCTCTGGGTAGTATATGATTTTTCAAAGCAAGAATTTATTTAATTTCTTTATTTTTGATTTATAAGGAATATTCTAAGCTTTGGAAAAATTTTCTTTTAAAAAGACATTTTGTACACAAATTTTGAAAATGATTTTATAAAGTCTCTAAAAATCCAAGTTATTTTATGGTATAAATTTTATAATTTTTGAACTTGTACTTTATTATATAAAAATAAATCTTTGGAAATTAGTTGCTTAATAATTATCAAATTACATGAATAACCTTGCATGCAAACTCTCTTCTATTTAACCAAAGGGCTAAAGAGTCAATAACCACCCCACTAACTCACAATTTGCTAGCCAAATTACCTCCTTGACCTTGCATGCAAACTTGCCTAACTTTGGCTAGAGGGTTACTCTTGTAATTTCTCACATCCACTCACTTGTGGGCAAATAAAAACCAAACAATCATGATGATCACTCCACCATTTCTACATTTTTTCTCCCTCTCCTCTCCCTCCTCCCACCTTTCCTCTCGGCTTTTTGCCGAAGCCCTACCCCCCTCCCCTTTTCTTCATTCCACATTCAAGTTTCCACCTCCCATACAAGTAAATATTACTTCCTATATCATGATCATTTATATTCCAAAGAGTTTTGAGTAAAAAGTTTAAGTTTTAAAGTTGCATGTTAAGGTTTTAGTGAAACTCAAATATACAATCTTGATTCTTATGGATTTAAGGTTGTTTTTGAGAGGACTACAATGAATGGATAAGTGCCAAGTCATGAGAAGGAAAATCTTGATGATTTAATGGCCATTTCCATCCATTTCATTCGGCCATGACCATATGGGAGCCGAATGAATGGTCCTTGAAATCATTCTTGTAGTTTTGATCAATTTTTGCATGTTTATGTGATAATGACTTGAATTTGGTGGTGAAAATTTGATAAAACTCCTTGCATGCTAAGTGATCATCTAGGTATACCTTAGGCTAGGCTTGCATGTCAATTTTAAGATGGAATATATGTAGAAAATATGTTGTTTTGGTTTGAAAAACCCGAAGGCATGCATGCATGTGGAATTCTCTTAGTTTGTTGTAAGATTTTGACCATTTGGAAAAGATTTTGTTAGTGAGCCTTAATTTCAGTAGGAATAATGTGATAATATGGATTTATGCTTCTTGTTGCATGGTAATAATTTGTGGTTATCTTTTATAAAAATATATATTATGTTGTTTCAAAAGCATAAAGGTTTATGAGTTGTAAAGAGTAGTCTCTTTTATTTTGCCATAGTTGCACCATAGGTAAGGATGATCTCACCAAGGGTATTTTGAGAAAAAAAAAGAGTTAGTTCAGTAGAACACCAAGTATAGGTCTTGGTTTAAGTATTTAGTTGTTGATAATTGGGTTTGTCAAGTCAAAACCTTGGAAAATGAGAGTTATAGTTTCTGCAGAAAAATCAGTTTAGTACCCTGAGGTTTAGAGTGAGTTTTGACCATGTCATTGATGTGCACTTTGAGGCCCAAGCCACCAGAAGTTAGTATGGGGAGTATATAATAGGTTTTAGGAGTTGGTTGGAGGTTTGCATGTCATTTGGTTAGGTGCACAAGTAGAATAACAAAATCTGTCCAGCAGGGGACAGTTTTGTTGCAACTTGGAAATAGGGAGATTTGGCCATGTCATGGGTAGGCCCTCATTAGGCCCAATTGGGCCTTAGTTAGAGGGTATGTCAGAGAAGTTTTTCCAACCATAGTTCATAGGATATGAGCTAGAACCATGTGTCACAAGTTAATTCAAGTCAGGGCATTTTCTGCCCAGAAAAAACAGGGGAACCTTGGACTTTTAGCTTAGGCCCAAGAAGGCCCAAGCCAGGCCTTTGAGCCACATCAAGCTTGTGAGATGCCCTTAGGTCAGGAGAGTCTTGTGTAAAAATTTTGAAGAAAAACTTGTAGTTTAAGAGTGTCTAATGCACTCAAGAAACCTTAGTTACCATTCTGAAATTTGCACCAGTGAGCACTTTCACTTATCACATAGTTTTAGGACACTTAGAAGTGAGTATTAGGTCGACCACCATAGTTGTAAGATAGTATAAGGTCAGTAGAACAAAAGGCACAAGTGAGGGTCAATAGGTTTTGGATAATTTAGGAAAGGCACATTGAGTTAGGAAGCCCAAATTCGAAGACTTCGTGTAGTTAGCGACCAAGTAACTTAAGTGGTGAGTCGAGATCATCCAAGCCTAGTGTGGCATTATGGTGTATATGATGTTATTTGGTATTAATATACGATATGTGATTATGTGGCTACGTGTGTACATTTGAAAATATAAATGTTGGATATGAATTAAGTGTGTATAGGCCTAAGTGCCATCCATGTTTAATTTCGGGTTGTAAATAGGTTAAGATGGTAAGAATATATTATAATGAGGATTATTATTATTTATGTAGGATCTCGAGACGAGGGAAAACTTGCCATAAAAGTCGAGTGAAGCTCCAGTTGTTGCTCCTACCAGTCAGACCAGACCAGTCTATCTCAAGGCAAGTGATTCAACTTGACCTTCGCATTTACTGTAACCAGTTCATATATATATATCGATGCAATTATCCTGAGTCATTTTGATATATTTAAATCAAGAGTATCTTTTGTTTATCTTTGAGTTACATAGAGATGCCATGAACCCTCGAGTACGTATTGCAAGTAGTTCAAAAGTCTTTCATGATAGTTTAATGCCATGATAAAATAGAGATGTGTTATAATACCTTATTGATCCTTTTGATTATCATGCTATTGATCCCTGAGAAATCTTGATGTTGCACCCTGATGCTATGATTCAACTCTTGAAATAACCTCGATAGAAACTTTATCTTGATACCTAAAAGCCAATCTTTTCTTAAATTCATTCATGATTGTTTGATAACCCTATCCTTACCCTAAAGCTTGATGCCCTGTTATATCTTGAGCTGATGATCACTTCCTTTATATTTTAGCACCTCTATCCTATTGGAACCAGTGATGCTTATCTCCTTGATGTTCTAATACCTATACCTTGTCTACAACCATTGCTTTAAGCCTAGTTTGGCCTTACTCTTTCATATTATCCAATAGCCTTGCTTAATTTCCTTGTCAAAATTCTTGTTTATGGAAATCTCTCGATTACCCTAATATAGTAAAGTCTAGTAGATCATGGCCCTGAGATTTAGAGTCATAATTCCAGTGTTTCAAGTTGATCTATAACCCCCTGATAAAAATGATTTCAGTCAAAAGAGATTTTGTCATAAATCGGCATCAGTTTTCGAAATGAATAAAAGGTGGATTTTTCAGTCCCAAAGGGGGACAAATGTTTTCTTGAATGGTGGATCTGGACTGAGACGCGAGTCCTTTCCACACTTATATTAGGCTTAAAAGTTGCCTAGGGATTCCCAATAATGTTTTAGAACCCAGCGAGGTTCGGGATTACTTCGCGGCTGATCACCGGCTGTAATCCGTAGCGTCATAAAATGATTTTGATTAAGTATGATTTTAAAATTTGTTTTGATGCAAGCAAAATGATGCCAACTCACGTAAGTTTTATCTCTCGATTATCATTGATTATGTCATTCCATTGTCATTCCTAAAGGTATATCCCGATTTATGCTTTGCGCTGTATTGTTTGCACTTGTTGAGCTTTTGGCTCACTTCTTGCTTTACCCTGATATTACAGCTAGCAGCCATGGTTAGATTCAAGCAGACTGCCCGTAAGACCTGTGATGCTGACGCTTATGTTCGAGCTCAGGTAGAATAAGTAATAATAGTTGTGTGAGGACTCGGTATTTGTAATCAGATGTAATAGTTGGTAGTGTTGGGCTGTTTCAAACCCTAAACTGTAAAGATCTTGGATTTTGGTTGTGTAATACTCTTTAAAATGATGTAATAGCTATAATTATTTTGCTATTTAAGTTGGGGGTGTGACAGGTTTTGGTATCAGAGCCAGGTTTAGAGTCCCTGAACAGCCCAAATAGGTTATAGGATTTGTGTGTAGGTTATAGATATTATGCGAGAGAGTAGGTTAAGTAAATTATTATTAATACTCCTCTTATTGGTTGTCAGCAAAGGGCGCATTCCTCGTCATCCTCTGGATCGGACGACACTATTGCTTTCTCCGTGTATGCTGAGTTGAGGCGCGAGTTCGACATGCTTCAGGGCAAGTACGACCGACTGATAGACCGACTGAAGAACGTGTATCCGGACAGCCGAAACTATGAAGGGAAGCCCAAGGAGCAGATGATTGCGAGACTTGAGACCTTGGTTGGGTACGTCAACACTAAGCTTGAGGAGATGCCAGCGCACCGGGACCGTACCAGCCAGTATGTCATTCAGATGGTGGCGGATGAGCTCCAGAGCATTGTGAAGACACTTCGGGAGGAAAAGACTACCAAGCCCCGTTCAGATGGAGTGGAGCCTTAGTTCTTTCCATTTACCTTTCATGTTGTTGTACTATCAGACTCTATGGAATCCCCAGTTGTTTCCGTCTTTCCTTTAAATAAGCCTGTTATTTCTAGAATCAGACTATGTCCCAATCCTATGTACTGTGACCTTTAAAATTTCAATAATTATGTGCTATTGTTCCATTTGCTCTCAACTGTTATTTTATGTTTTTATCATCATATCTGTTTAATTTGGGAACTTGACCCCATATGTAAACAAGAATGCCATGCGATACCCTCGAATCATTTTATCATTCATATTTGTTATAACACAACTCTTATTTCAGGATCATGCCTCCCAAAAAGAAGAATCCAACAACCACCTTCACCACAGACCCAAACATTCTTCAACTACTGGAAACCTTGCAACAGCAAACCAATGCTATAGCTCAACAACAACTAACTCTTCAACAACGAATTGAAAACCAAGATAACCGTGAGCCATATCAACCACCTGAACCACCAATACCACCAAGACAAATTGTCACTTTCAAGGCTTTTCAGAATGTGAATCCACCTGTATTTCATGATACCACTGATCCAGTGATAGCAAACACATGGATCAAGGAGATGGAAAGGGCTTTTGAGTTGGTACAGTTAGGGGACGATCAGAAGACGCTGTATGCCACTTACTTCTTGAAGGGAGAAGTCATTTATTGGTGGGAATCAGTAAAAGCTATGGAAGTCACTCAGCAGATTTCTTGGGAGAGATTTAAGAAGTTATTTCTGGACAAGTATTACCCTAAGTACATGCAGAATCAGATGGAGCTAAAATTTCTTGAGTTAAAACAAGGGAACATGACTGTATTGGAATATGAGAAGAAGTTCACTGAGTTGTCAAGGTTTGTGACAAAGTATACCAGCACTGAGGAGGAAAAAGCAAAGAAATTTCAGCAAGGATTGGAGCCTTGGATCAGAGATAGGGTGGCTATGTTTGAGCTTGAGACTTATGTGGGAGTAGTACAGAAAGCTGCTCTAATTGAGAATAATGGGATGCAGTCAAGGAAAGAGAGGGATAACAAGAAGAGGAAGGTTCCATTTTATGGAGAAAAGTCTGAAGCTGGAAGTTCGCAAGATCGGAATGTAAAGAGGATTGGTTTCCAGAAGGGCGGAAATTTTCAAAGGAAAGGAAATTTGGGCAAAAGGCAAGAATCAAAAGGGAACAATCAGGCAGGCCAAGGGCAAGTTGGAGAAAACAGGTTCCAAAGGCCAGAATGCAAGCACTGTGGCAGAAGGCACCCCGGAGTATGCAATAAGCTGAGTATGACCTGTTATAGGTGCAATCAGAAGGGACATTTGGCCAATGAGTGCAAGATGCCGAAGCCAGGAGTTACGTGCTACAAATGTGGGAAGACTGGACACATGGCTAGGGAGTGTAAGGCAACAGGACCAGTCAGAGCTCTGATGAACGTGGCAAGTACCAGTGCAAGCGTGCCAGCTGAGGTATTGGCATTACCTCCACCACCCGCACCAACCCCGCAAGCAACAGCAAGGACATTTGATCTAAAGATGAAAGATGCTGTTCAGAATTCTGAGGTGATAGCAGGTACACTTTTACTCAATAATGTCAAAGCCAAAGTATTGATTGATTCGGGAGCCACAAGATCTTTCATATCAGAATCTTTTATTGATAAGATCCAATGTGATAAAACGGTTATGAGTGAGGTAGTAAATGTGGTAATTGCGAACCAAGAGAAAATTCCTGTGAATCAATTTTGTCCAAAATGTGAGATTGATATTTCAGGATATAAGTTCTCGGCCGATTTGATACTCTTCAAGCTGGGAGAGTTTGATATAATCTTAGGAATGGATTGGTTAGGAGAGAATAGCGCGCAGATAAATTGTAAGACCAAGAGAGTGTATTTAAAGACGAAGAGTGGAGAGAAGGTAGTATTTAAGGGACAGAGGCAAGAGCGACTATTTCTTACAATTATTCAGGCTAAGAAGTTACTTAGAAAAGGTTGTGAGTCGTTCCTAGCATATGTAGTGGATTCAGAGAGAGGCAGCCTCAGCATGGAAGATATTCCTGTAGTTAATGAGTTTCCCGATGTGTTTCCCGACGAACTACCAGGCTTACCACCAGATCGACAAATTGAGTTCGAGATCAACCTTGCTCCAGGCACGGAACCAGTTTCAAAGGCTCCGTATAGGATGGCACCAGCAGAAATGAAAGAGTTGGCGAGCCAGCTACAAGAATTATTGGATAAGGGAGTGATACGACCAAGTACGTCGCCATGGGGAGCACCTGTTCTCTTTGTGAAGAAGAAAGATGGGAGTATGCGTCTATGCATAGATTACCGGGAGTTGAATAAAGTAACGATCAAGAACCGCTACCCGCTACCAAGGATAGATGACCTTTTTGATCAGTTAAAGGGAGCAAAATGTTTTTCGAAGATTGACTTGAGATCGGGATACCATCAATTAAAGATCAAGGAAGGAGATATTCCCAAGACCGCATTTAGGACCAGATATGGGCATTATGAATTCCTAGTAATGCCGTTTGGATTGACCAACGCCCCGGCCGCATTCATGGATCTGATGAATCGAGTATTTAAGAAGTATTTGGATAAATTTGTCGTGGTATTTATTGATGACATCCTTATTTATTCTAAATCGGAAGAAGAACATATGCAGCATCTCTGGATAGCATTGGAGATACTCCGACAAGAGAAGTTGTATGCCAAGTTTACCAAATGTGAGTTTTGGTTAAAGGAAGTTCAATTTTTGGGGCATGTTATTGGAAATGATGGAATTAAAGTGGATCCGGCGAAGATTGATGCAGTTATGAGTTGGGAGAGGCCAAGGACTCCTACGGAAGTGCGAAGTTTTCTAGGATTGGCCGGGTACTATAGAAGATTCGTCAAGGATTTCTCGAAGATCGCCACACCATTGACCAAGTTAACCAGAAAGAATCAAAAGTTTGAATGGAGTGCAGAATGTGAAAATAGCTTTCAAGAGTTAAAACAGAAGTTGGTAACAGCTCCGGTGTTAGTACTTCCAGATGATCAAGGGAATTTTGTAATATTCAGCGATGCCTCACATAAGGGTTTGGGTTGTGTGTTGATGCAACACAGTAAGGTAATAGCATATGCGTCAAGACAGTTGAAGCCGCACGAGTTAAAGTATCCGACGCATGACTTGGAATTAGCCGCCATAGTGTTCGCACTCAAGATTTGGAGACACTATCTCTATGGAGAAAAGTGTGAAATCTACACGGATCACAAGAGTTTAAAATACATTTTTACTCAGAAAGAGCTCAATATGAGGCAGAGGAGATGGCTGGAATTGATTAAAGACTATGACTGTTCGATAAATTACCATCCTGGAAAGGCGAACGTAGTGGCCGATGCGCTGAGTCGGAAGGAAAGATTGAATGCAAAGATAACATCAAAAGAGTTATCTGAGGAAATCGGAAAATTTGAATTGGAACTTTGTGCTTATGGGAAAGTCAAAGAAGTTTGTCATGCAATGACCTTTCAGCCAACACTACTGGAAAAGATAAAGAAGTATCAAGAGGAAGTAATGGAAAAAGAGAAAAATCAGTTATCTGGAGAAGAGATTAATACTAAAAGGGATGAGCAAGGAATACTAAGGTTTTCATCCAGAATATGGATTCCCCATGTATCTGAATTAAAGAATGAGATCCTCCATGAAGCCCACCATTCGAAATTTTCAATCCACCCGGGAAGCACCAAGATGTATCAAGACTTAAAGAAGAACTTTTGGTGGCCAAATATGAAAAGAGACGTGGCAGAATGGGTTGCGAAGTGCTATACCTGTCAGAAAGTAAAGGCAGAACATCAACGACCAAGCGGATTAATTCAGCCCCTGAAGATTCCAGAATGGAAATGGGAAAATATCGCTATGGACTTTATAGTAGGACTACCGCGAACAAAGTCCGGACATGACGCAATATGGGTTATAATTGATCGTCTTACGAAGTCGGCGCATTTCCTTCCAATAAATGAGAAGTCGTCACTGGACAAGTTGGTTCATCTGTATGTGCACGAAATCGTATTAAGGCATGGAGTACCTGTATCAATAGTTTCAGACAGAGATCCCCGATTTAACTCAAGATTCTGGAAGCAATTCCAGGAATGTCTTGGCACGAAGTTGAATATGAGCACGGCGTATCACCCGCAGACTGATGGCCAGAGTGAAAGAACAATTCAAACAATTGAAGACATGTTGCGCAGTTGTGCAATCGATTTTGCTGGAAGCTGGGACGACCACCTGCCATTAATTGAATTTTCATATAACAACAGCTATCATTCCAGTATCGGCATGCCACCATATGAAGCTTTGTACGGGCGAAAATGTAGATCACCAACAAGTTGGGATGAAGTAGGAGAAGGAAGAATTCTCGGCTCAGAATTGGTACAACAGTTGCATGACTCAGTCAAGTTAATTCAGAAAAGGTTACTTGCTGCTCAAGATAGACAGAGGAAGTATGCGGATCCAGCGCGTAAAGATGTTCAATTCCAAATTGGCGAAGCTGTGTTGCTAAAAGTGTCACCTAGGAAAGGGTTGATAAGATTTGGCAAGAAAGGAAAGTTAGCACCTAGATACGTAGGTCCTTTTGAGATTTTGAGTCAAGTAGGAAAGGTGGCCTACGAGTTGGCCTTACCACCTCAGTATCAGCATGTGCATAACGTGTTCCATGTGTCGTTGCTTAAGAAGTACAATCCTGACGCTAGCCATGTGATAGAATATGAACCTGTAGAAATTCAGGCAGACCTGTCATTTGTGGAGCAACCGGTTAAAGTACTCGACTGGCAAGTAAAGAGTCTTAGAAATAAATCAGTAAAGTTAGTGAAAGTACTTTGGAGGAACCCTAAGGTCGAAGAGTCGACTTGGGAGTTAGAGTCTGATATGCGTTCCCGGTATCCTCATCTGTTCTCTTAGATTCTGGGGACAGAATCCCTTAAGGGGGAGAGGATGTTACGACCGGCATTTTATGTAATATTATTTGTGAATAATATTAAGTTAAATAAAAATATATTCAATGCTTGTACGTTTGTGTGAGTGAAAATTTCTGCATTTTAAATTTGCTCTGGGTAGTATATGATTTTTCAAAGCAAGAATTTATTTAATTTCTTTATTTTTGATTTATAAGGAATATTCTAAGCTTTGGAAAAATTTTCTTTTAAAAAGACATTTTGTACACAAATTTTGAAAATGATTTTATAAAGTCTCTAAAAATCCAAGTTATTTTATGGTATAAATTTTATAATTTTTGAACTTGTACTTTATTATATAAAAATAAATCTTTGGAAATTAGTTGCTTAATAATTATCAAATTACATGAATAACCTTGCATGCAAACTCTCTTCTATTTAACCAAAGGGCTAAAGAGTCAATAACCACCCCACTAACTCACAATTTGCTAGCCAAATTACCTCCTTGACCTTGCATGCAAACTTGCCTAACTTTGGCTAGAGGGTTACTCTTGTAATTTCTCACATCCACTCACTTGTGGGCAAATAAAAACCAAACAATCATGATGATCACTCCACCATTTCTACATTTTTTCTCCCTCTCCTCTCCCTCCTCCCACCTTTCCTCTCGGCTTTTTGCCGAAGCCCTACCCCCCTCCCCTTTTCTTCATTCCACATTCAAGTTTCCACCTCCCATACAAGTAAATATTACTTCCTATATCATGATCATTTATATTCCAAAGAGTTTTGAGTAAAAAGTTTAAGTTTTAAAGTTGCATGTTAAGGTTTTAGTGAAACTCAAATATACAATCTTGATTCTTATGGATTTAAGGTTGTTTTTGAGAGGACTACAATGAATGGATAAGTGCCAAGTCATGAGAAGGAAAATCTTGATGATTTAATGGCCATTTCCATCCATTTCATTCGGCCATGACCATATGGGAGCCGAATGAATGGTCCTTGAAATCATTCTTGTAGTTTTGATCAATTTTTGCATGTTTATGTGATAATGACTTGAATTTGGTGGTGAAAATTTGATAAAACTCCTTGCATGCTAAGTGATCATCTAGGTATACCTTAGGCTAGGCTTGCATGTCAATTTTAAGATGGAATATATGTAGAAAATATGTTGTTTTGGTTTGAAAAACCCGAAGGCATGCATGCATGTGGAATTCTCTTAGTTTGTTGTAAGATTTTGACCATTTGGAAAAGATTTTGTTAGTGAGCCTTAATTTCAGTAGGAATAATGTGATAATATGGATTTATGCTTCTTGTTGCATGGTAATAATTTGTGGTTATCTTTTATAAAAATATATATTATGTTGTTTCAAAAGCATAAAGGTTTATGAGTTGTAAAGAGTAGTCTCTTTTATTTTGCCATAGTTGCACCATAGGTAAGGATGATCTCACCAAGGGTATTTTGAGAAAAAAAAAGAGTTAGTTCAGTAGAACACCAAGTATAGGTCTTGGTTTAAGTATTTAGTTGTTGATAATTGGGTTTGTCAAGTCAAAACCTTGGAAAATGAGAGTTATAGTTTCTGCAGAAAAATCAGTTTAGTACCCTGAGGTTTAGAGTGAGTTTTGACCATGTCATTGATGTGCACTTTGAGGCCCAAGCCACCAGAAGTTAGTATGGGGAGTATATAATAGGTTTTAGGAGTTGGTTGGAGGTTTGCATGTCATTTGGTTAGGTGCACAAGTAGAATAACAAAATCTGTCCAGCAGGGGACAGTTTTGTTGCAACTTGGAAATAGGGAGATTTGGCCATGTCATGGGTAGGCCCTCATTAGGCCCAATTGGGCCTTAGTTAGAGGGTATGTCAGAGAAGTTTTTCCAACCATAGTTCATAGGATATGAGCTAGAACCATGTGTCACAAGTTAATTCAAGTCAGGGCATTTTCTGCCCAGAAAAAACAGGGGAACCTTGGACTTTTAGCTTAGGCCCAAGAAGGCCCAAGCCAGGCCTTTGAGCCACATCAAGCTTGTGAGATGCCCTTAGGTCAGGAGAGTCTTGTGTAAAAATTTTGAAGAAAAACTTGTAGTTTAAGAGTGTCTAATGCACTCAAGAAACCTTAGTTACCATTCTGAAATTTGCACCAGTGAGCACTTTCACTTATCACATAGTTTTAGGACACTTAGAAGTGAGTATTAGGTCGACCACCATAGTTGTAAGATAGTATAAGGTCAGTAGAACAAAAGGCACAAGTGAGGGTCAATAGGTTTTGGATAATTTAGGAAAGGCACATTGAGTTAGGAAGCCCAAATTCAAAGACTTCGTGTAGTTAGCGACCAAGTAACTTAAGTGGTGAGTCGAGATCATCCAAGCCTAGTGTGGCATTATGGTGTATATGATGTTATTTGGTATTAATATACGATATGTGATTATGTGGCTACGTGTGTACATTTGAAAATATAAATGTTGGATATGAATTAAGTGTGTATAGGCCTAAGTGCCATCCATGTTTAATTTCGGGTTGTAAATAGGTTAAGATGGTAAGAATATATTATAATGAGGATTATTATTATTTATGTAGGATCTCGAGACGAGGGAAAACTTGCCATAAAAGTCGAGTGAAGCTCCAGTTGTTGCTCCTACCAGTCAGACCAGACCAGTCTATCTCAAGGCAAGTGATTCAACTTGACCTTCGCATTTACTGTAACCAGTTCATATATATATATCGATGCAATTATCCTGAGTCATTTTGATATATTTAAATCAAGAGTATCTTTTGTTTATCTTTGAGTTACATAGAGATGCCATGAACCCTCGAGTACGTATTGCAAGTAGTTCAAAAGTCTTTCATGATAGTTTAATGCCATGATAAAATAGAGATGTGTTATAATACCTTATTGATCCTTTTGATTATCATGCTATTGATCCCTGAGAAATCTTGATGTTGCACCCTGATGCTATGATTCAACTCTTGAAATAACCTCGATAGAAACTTTATCTTGATACCTAAAAGCCAATCTTTTCTTAAATTCATTCATGATTGTTTGATAACCCTATCCTTACCCTAAAGCTTGATGCCCTGTTATATCTTGAGCTGATGATCACTTCCTTTATATTTTAGCACCTCTATCCTATTGGAACCAGTGATGCTTATCTCCTTGATGTTCTAATACCTATACCTTGTCTACAACCATTGCTTTAAGCCTAGTTTGGCCTTACTCTTTCATATTATCCAATAGCCTTGCTTAATTTCCTTGTCAAAATTCTTGTTTATGGAAATCTCTCGATTACCCTAATATAGTAAAGTCTAGTAGATCATGGCCCTGAGATTTAGAGTCATAATTCCAGTGTTTCAAGTTGATCTATAACCCCCTGATAAAAATGATTTCAGTCAAAAGAGATTTTGTCATAAATCGGCATCAGTTTTCGAAATGAATAAAAGGTGGATTTTTCAGTCCCAAAGGGGGACAAATGTTTTCTTGAATGGTGGATCTGGACTGAGACGCGAGTCCTTTCCACACTTATATTAGGCTTAAAAGTTGCCTAGGGATTCCCAATAATGTTTTAGAACCCAGCGAGGTTCGGGATTACTTCGCGGCTGATCACCGGCTGTAATCCGTAGCGTCATAAAATGATTTTGATTAAGTATGATTTTAAAATTTGTTTTGATGCAAGCAAAATGATGCCAACTCACGTAAGTTTTATCTCTCGATTATCATTGATTATGTCATTCCATTGTCATTCCTAAAGGTATATCCCGATTTATGCTTTGCGCTGTATTGTTTGCACTTGTTGAGCTTTTGGCTCACTTCTTGCTTTACCCTGATATTACAGCTAGCAGCCATGGTTAGATTCAAGCAGACTGCCCGTAAGACCTGTGATGCTGACGCTTATGTTCGAGCTCAGGTAGAATAAGTAATAATAGTTGTGTGAGGACTCGGTATTTGTAATCAGATGTAATAGTTGGTAGTGTTGGGCTGTTTCAAACCCTAAACTGTAAAGATCTTGGATTTTGGTTGTGTAATACTCTTTAAAATGATGTAATAGCTATAATTATTTTGCTATTTAAGTTGGGGGTGTGACACGATATTTTGATCTATTCAAAGACGGAAGAGGATCATGCGGAACATTTAAGGACAGCTTTGGAGATTTTAAGGAAAAAGAAGTTGTATGCTAAATTCTCGAAGTGTGAATTTTGGTTACAAGAGGTTCAGTTCTTGGGACACATAGTTACTAATGAAGGGATCAAAGTGGACCCGGCAAAGATCGAGGCAATTACGAATTGGGAAAGACCGAGAACACCCACCGAGGTAAGAAGTTTCCTAGGATTGGTGGGATATTATCGTCGATTTGTTCAAAATTTCTCAAGGATTGACACACCATTAACAAAGCTTACACGAAAGAATGAGAAGTTTATATGGAACGACAAATGCGAGAAAAGTTTTCAGGAATTGAAGCGACGATTAATCACGGCACCTGTTTTGTCACTTCCAGACGATCAAGGGAATTTCGTAATTTATAGTGATGCTTCTCACAAAGGATTAGGATGTGTTCTTATGCAGCACGACAAGGTGATTGCATATGCGTCAAGGCAATTGAAACCACACGAACAGAAGTACCCTACTCATGATTTGGAGTTAGCAGCCATAGTATTTGCTTTGAAGATTTGGAGATATTATCTGTATGGAGAGAAATGTGAGATTTATACGGATCACAAAAGTTTGAAGTATATATTTACCCAGAAGGAACTTAATATGATGCAAAGGAGATGGTTAGAATTGATCAAGGATTATGATTGCTCGATTAATTATCATCCCGGTAAGGCGAACGTTGTAGCAGACGCGTTAAGTCGGAAGGAAAGGTTAAATGTGTTATCCGTACCTGAAGAGATATATAAAGAATTTCAGAAATTAGAATTGGAGATTAGAATTTGCAAGCCTGAGGAAGCAAAAGTGTGCAGTATGATTTTCCAACCGGAGTTATGGGAGAAAATAAAGAAATGCCAGAAAGAGGTAATGGATCAAGATATAAATTGTTTGGTAGGTGAGGAATTATGCACGCAACAAGATGACCAAGGTATTCTGAGGTTTTCATTTAGAATTTGGATTCCACCGGTGACGGAGTTAAAGAATGAAATTCTACAGGAGGCATATAATTCAAGGTATTCCATCCATCCAGGAAGTACCAAGATGTATAGAGATTTAAAGAAGAATTATTGGTGGCCAGACATGAAGATGGAAATTGCGGAATGGGTTAGCAAATGTTATACCTGTCAGAGGGTTAAAGCAGAGCATCAGAGACCAAGCAGATTGCTACAACCATTGGAGATTCCAGAATGGAAGTGGGAACACATTGCCATGGATTTTATAGTTGGATTACCAAGGACAAGGGCTAATCATGATGCCATTTGGGTTATAGTGGATAGACTGACCAATTCAGCTCATTTTCTGCCTATAAATGAAAGATTTTTGCTCGACAAGTTAGTCCATATGTACCTAAAAGAAATTGTAGTTCGTCATGGAGTTCCAGTGTCTATCATATCTGATCGAAATCCAAGGTTTAACTCAAGATTCTGGAAGAGTTTTCAAGAATGTTTGGGAACAAGATTGAATATGAGTACGGCCTATCACCCGCAGACGGACGGCCAAAGTGAAAGAACGATCCAGACAATCGAGGACATGTTACGTGTTTGTGCTATTGATTTCAAAGGAAGTTGGGACGAGCATTTACCCCTGGTAGAGTTTGCTTATAATAACAGTTATCACGTCAGCATTGGGATGCCACCCTATGAAGCCCTTTATGGACGCAAATGTAGATCTCCAGTATATTGGGACGAAGTAGGAGAACGCAAAATACTCGGACCTGAATTGGTACAGCAGACAAAGGAAGTTGTTGAAATTATCCAGAAGAGATTATTAGCCGCACAAAATCGTCAGAGAAAGTATGCAGACCAGTCAAGAAAGGACATGGAATTTGAAGAAGGGAGCTTGGTATTATTGAAAGTATCACCATGGAAAGGACTAACGAGGTTTGGGAAGAAAGGGAAGCTAAGCCCAAGATATGTCGGACCTTCTGAGATTTTAAAGCGCATTGACAAAGTAGCTTATGAGTTAGCGTTACCACCGCACATGGAGCACATTCACAATGTTTTTCACGTATCAATGCTTAAGAAGTATAATCCAGACTCCAGGCATGTAATAGAATATGAGCCAATAGAGCTTCAGGCAGATTTGTCATATGTAGAGAGTCCGATAGAGATTCTAGAGGATCGAGAGAAGGTATTGAGAAATAAAGTGGTAAAGTTAGTAAGAGTATTGTGGAGAAACCCAAAGGTTGAAGAGTCAACCTGGGAGTTAGAAAGTTATATGAGAGAAAAGTACCCTCATTTGTTTTCTTAAGAGATTCTGAGGACAGAATCCTTTTAAGGGGGGAAGGATGTAATATCTGGGATATATCGTGTAATTATTTTTGCTATTAAATAATTATTATGTGTGTTCAGTATCTATTCTGTGAATTAACTGTTAAGTGTTATTTGTATTTGAATATTCAAAAATAGTATTAATTGAGTATTTCAACTTTTATATGTCCAAAATAAAATATAGATAATTGTCATATCTTCCTAATTATTAATATGTTAATTTATGAATTTATATGAATGATATGAAATTTATAAAATCTTTTTCCGAGTATTTAAAATCTATTTTATAAAAACGGGAACCAACCGACGTCAACCGTTGATACGTTTTTGGAAACCGAAACTCTTCCGAGAACTCCTTCCTAACCTAATTGTAATATTCCGAGCATTTTCCATGTTTCGACTTTTTCGATCCGGCGTACGGTTTGTCCTGCGCGGGTCCCGGCGCAACATTTTCGATACAATATTCGTTTCGATAAATCAATAAAACCCGTATTTTCGATAAACGGGAGCTTTTTATTAAACTATCATAATTATCACTTCGTAATACGTGTAACCAGGCGCTGAGACCAAGACCGCAGTACAAATTGTACTGATTTGGATAATTATCCCGAAAACCGATACCGTTTGGATCAGTTTTTATAAATAAACGTACCGTTTTATATCCGGAATGATCCAACGGGATACTAATTTCCCGTAAATATAAATAGCCTTTTACCGTATTTTATTTCGTATCAAAATCATTTGCAGACAGATAATTATATAATTTTACTGAGAAAAATCATATATTCATAAACCTTTCTGAGAATCAAACCACAAATTCAAGGTGTTAGTGAAATCCGTTTGGAAAGTTGGAGTAACCAATTTGAAGGTCTCAAGGAGTACTATCAGATTCCAGGACCTGTTTTACTGCAGAATCAAAGGTTGATTTTATATAAATTTAATTATTTTCGAATTATTTTTATGAAAAATATGAATTTTTGTTCGGATGATTGTTTGTATGATTTGATGATTGCATGTGGTAGAGCTTGTTTTCCTGATGATTTTGATATATTATATGTCTGATTTGGAGTTCAATAACATGCTCAAAAGTAGGTTTAATTTTCGAATTTCAAAATTAGGGTTTATAGCCCGTATGAATGTTTTCAATTAAAATTTATAGCCCGTATGAATGTTTTCAATTAAAATTTGGGGGTTTTTGATTCAAGGGTTATTAGCTGTTAATTTATAGTGGGTTGTGTTCCTTATGAAATTTGCAATCGATTGTTATATAGCTTGTTATCAGAGGATTAATGAATCGAAGGGAGTTGTGTTTTGAAAGTTTTCAATGTTCGCCGGAAACCGGCAATGTTTTTGGCCAATTTCCGGCCAGAACAGAGATGATTATTGAGTTTTGATTGCATGAATAAGTTGCTGGTAACCTATAGATTTAATCTGGACAGTTTGGTGGCCTGAGGTGGCCGGAATCGTGTTCTCCGGCCACACTCCGGCGAGTCGACGGCTGGGCTGGCAAAATTGCAAACAGGCCCCTGTAGTTTTGTAGATGATGAAGTTTAGTCCCTGTAGTTTGTAAAGTTTTCAAAAATAGGATTCCTGTTTATAAAATGTTTAACAATCATATTTCCTATTTATTTTTATTATAAAAATTCATTTTTAATTTCTGAAAATTCTAAAAATTAGTATTTTAATTCCGAAAATTATTTTTAATTTAAAAATAAATCTGAATTAATTAGTTAATTAATTTCAGTTGATTCTTAATTGATTAATTGGTCAATTAATTCAAAAATTAATTGATTAATTGATTTAATTAATTATTAATTGATTTTAATTAATTATTTAATTAGATATAATTATTTAAAAATGATTTAAAAATTCCGAAAAATAGTTTCGAGCTTTAAAATATTATTCTAAATTATTTCCAAGGGTCGATAATTATTACAAAATTATTTCGGAGCCAGAATTGGCCAACCGAACCCTGTTTATTAACCCGAAATTGATCCAATGACCCGTATTAATTCTGAAAAATACTTTAAAAATCATTTTAAATACCCGAAAGCATATTTATGACCCGAGACTTCTTTATAAATGATATGTCATTGATTACGTGATGTATTATGTGTTATACGTGACTTGTTGATTGACTATCGGTCTATATATTCGGTGTTTACTTGGTTATTGCATAACTTTCAATCCGTTAATCGGATTTGGGTTAAACGAAGGGTAGATAGAAGTATGTGTTGAATAGAATCCTATGAGTTGATGATTGATAGATGCTTATAATATGTGAGCAGAAGAGGGAAGACATAGGAAAGGGAAACAGGTAGTTGAGGAGTAAAACGATTGTGATTGGAAGCGAGTGAAGGATACTAAGCTAATACCAGGCAAGTGTTCTAAACTTTCTCGAGATATTATAGTACTTGATAGTCTTGTTGACATTGCAAGTGCTTTGAAGCACAGAAACCTAAACCATGATTTCAGTTATTGTTCTTGAGCCATGAACCATATTCTTTCTAAGCCATTGATTATTGTATACCCAAACACGAACCACAAATCTACGATACTACTCCACAAATACATACAAACTAAATGCCAGACACTGAACTGAATTATTATATACTCAACCCATGGTATCTTATGCTTTGAAAGACCAAATTGTTGAAACCCTGAAACATTGATTCCTTTGTTATCCAATTCTTTCATTACCCAACATCCAAGCCTTGAAAGTACCTTGTTGATCCACACAAGGGTTGAAACCCTTTCATTGTTAAACACTCACTGTTGTTAATGATTCTGATTATTGTTTATTATTGTTTAATTTTGTTATTATGTAAGAATTGGATTGTTTTTATAAAATTGTGGACCAGATTCATGGTCAGACCATATAATGGTCAAGTTAGGCCAATGTGTGCCTTGGATCCAGTAGTTAGATCAATGCTGTGTGCTTTGCTCGGGGTTAGTGCGTGACTGATCAGCAGCCTAACCTTGGTTTTAAAATAAAAATATAGTATCCAATTCTAAATCATAATCCATTGTTCACTTGATATCATAACCATATTCACTTGATGATCATTATTCTCAGTTTTGTCATTGTGACTTGCCGAGCTAGTTAGCTCATTTGTGCGATATTGTTTATACTCTTTCCAGTTAAGAAGGAACCAGTTGGTAGCAAGGATCCCCAGTCCAGTGCGGGAGCTAGGGATTAAGGCTGTTGAAGATGAGCTAGTAGGCTTCTTTTGGAATAACATAAATTGTAAAGTTTGTAATATTTTTAATACTCAGTTCGAGTTTGAATGGTTGGGATTTAATCGATATGTAATATATTAGTGTGTTTGGCTTGTGTGCATACTTTAACCTGTTGTGATCCGTGGTAGTTGGTAAGTAGGGTCATTGCATATTATTATTATCTTTAGTATTGTTATAAGCAGATTATAAATAAGGTATGTGTGTGGACCCCAAACTTCTGACCCGGGTTTGGAGGGCGCCACAGTTATTGTCTAACAAACAAAAAGGGGGAGATTGTAAGGCATATGTCATAGCCTATTTGTATATTCGAGGATTTAACTCAACTCAAATAAGAATGTAATAAGTAAATAGTGGATCTACCGTCAAAGAGATATCGCAAAGTAATATTTGTCAAAGGATTCAGAAACAAGGTTCATCTACAGACTTGAAGAATTAATTCACTGGAAGAAGTTCAAGAAATTGATCAAGCCTCAGTAATATAAATCAAGGTTGTGGATTTAATCAAGTGACAGAGATCTCGTCAGGGTATCAAAGAATTACAAGGATTTAATCTGAAGAAAATCAATTATCAAAGTCAAGACATAAAGAAACGTCACGGAAGCTAGTCACTCATGAACCAGACAGTACATGGAGTGTCAACATTGAAGTGGTGGAATTGATTCATAATTTTCAGTAATTTTCAGAAGATTTGTAGAAGAATAGTTGCTGCTCAAGATTAGTATTAATTCTCTATTAATTAATTAAGTCATATAATTTAATTAAGAAAATAAATTATATCTGCAAAGATTAATTTATTGATTAATTGAATTAATTGGTTAATTAATTCTGAATTAATATTATGCATTTTTCAGAAATGATTTTGAATTAATAATCAAAATTAAATCAGCAAGACAAATATTTGAACTGGTATGACAATTGGATTGTCATACCGAAAGTCTTTCCAAGCCATTTTCAATAGTCTCACCGAAAGTTACACTGGGAGGAGGATTGTCTTGCTAGTTCATTCTGATAGTCTTGTTAGTTCATTTGATTGTCATACCGAAAGTCTTGCTAGCTGTTGGGATTGTCTTGCTAGTTCAAAAGGATTGTCTTGCTGAGCTAAAAGGATTGTCTTGCCAACAAATCAAGTGGTTGTTTTATTACTTAAACAACAGAAGCAATAGAAGTCAATCATCCAATAACTCAAGAACAAAAGAAAAGCAGCCGTAGAAAACATTTTATTTTTCATCTGCTAAATTCAAGATCACATTTCTAGTTATTAAAGTTAAATCCAAACAACTAGAAATCATTATCTTGTTCTTGTGTAACTATCTAGCGGATCAAAATCCCTAGAACTTAATCTCAAATTGCGTTTAGCATTTGAATCTTTTTATTGCAAAAATAGAAAAAGTTCATGTCGTATTTATTCTAGATTTGTGATAATTAATTTGAGATTAATCCCTTGTAATCGATACCGTTGTTGTAACACCTTTCAAGTTTAATAATATTTTTATATTACTTGAATTTTGTTTCAATTTTTTATTCCGCACTAAATTCGATTATTCGGTATTTTTTGTATTCAACCCCCCCTTCTACAAACACATTGTGACCTAACAATTTGTTATAGTATGCTTATTGTATGTGTATTGCTCAAGTATTATTATTGTCAGGCTACTTAAAATAGAAAAACTGAATATCTCAACACTGATGCATTATGTAATGTGCTTTGTCATATTCAGCAGCCTCTGTCTCTCTTATCAAATTTTTTGTATGTTAGTTTCTGTTTTAGGTGTTGGCTTTCCTTCAAAATAGCTCAAAAATTGCTATATTATCTATTACTTTTAAGGTGCTTTATGAAGTTTATTAGGGGGTGACAATCTTTTAAGTTTCTGTTTTGAACGTTGAATACAAGTGAACTGGGTATTTGAAACCATCATATCGTTAAGTTGTTCATTAGTGCATCAACTGTTTAAGTGGGTGGCACTGCAAGCCTGCCAGAAATTGGCTGAGAGATTATGCCTGCATTGTAAAGGGTAATAATGTAGATACCTAAACTTTCACCATGCGAAAACTTAGTCTTTTGCCTCTCTCTTTTAAAAGATATCAGCCTTAATCTTATTACATAACTTAGTCTTTTGCCTACATGTTTTAAGCGATATCGCCTTAACCTAATACATTGAAAACTACATCGCTTGGAATTGAGATTAACTGTGATTGACTGCCCACCTCTTCCCCCATCTTACCAACTAAAGAAAGAGATTTGAAAAGGAATGCAATTGGTGCATCTGATTAACAAAGTTCTATTCTCTTTATAGGAATTTGACCCAGAGGCAGCATGAATTGATCGAGGAGTTCTCAAAAGAAGAGCATGGCAAAGATGATAAAACATATGAGAAAATGAATGCAGCTGGTGCATCTGGTTAACAAAGCTTTATACATTGCTCTTCCTCATTGTGGTACCTAGTTGAAGCAGAAGTAAATGAATTTTTTGGGGATATTGGGAGCAAATATAAACAGCTACATGAGAACGTTCATATAGCATTGTAATAATCCTATCAAAAGGCAAAATATAGTCTTATTGGTTCAAGTTTATTTATTGTGGATTGTGTTAGTTTTAAGACAATGTCTTATTTATGGGCATACTAATTTACAAACAGTTCCTAGCATTTTTTTTTGTAAAAGCGTTGCAATATGTCTTTATAGTGTTGCTAATAATCAGTGTAAAATATTGCAAAAAACACTAAAAATGTTGCAAAAAATACTAAAAAGCGTTGCAAAAAGGTTGCATCAATACCCTACATGTGGGCACCATTGTGGGGCCCACAAATATTGTACTGATAGCCCAAACCCAACTGTAACACTTTTCAAGACCTATTGCAACCCCATTGGTGTTACAATAGCACATTTCTGTAACGGATAACCAAGGGTTGCAATAGGGTGTCACCGGGGTTGCAAAAAACTCTATTGCAACGCCTAAAATTGCAACCCCGAAAAAGAGTCGCCATAGCCTTTTTTTGGCCTTTAGCAACGCTTTTTTGGCCTTTAGTAACGATTTCTTGGGGTTGCGGAATCCAGTTTATGGCGTAGTGGAATTTGATGAATCTGAATCAGACTTTGTGATGAGAGCCTTTCCTTTGCCTTTCTTTGAGGCAACCACTTTGGAGGATTCCTCCTAAGCCTTAAGAGCAACTGTTCTTGACTTTCTCCCATGTCTCTTGCTTCTTTGATCCATCTCAAGTTCATGAGTTTTGAGCATACCATAAATTTCATCAAGAGTAGTTTCATCAAGAGCATAGTTGTCTCTTATAGTTGTTGCCTTCAAATCCCAACTTTCAGGAAGAGCTAAAAGGAATTTAAGATTAGTATCTTCAAGATCATATTCCTTATCCACCAGTGACAGATCATTCAAGAGTTTGACAAATCTGTCATATAAACCAGTTAATGACTCATCAGGTTTTGAGTCAAAGTGCTCATACTCTTGTGTGAGTATAGTCCTCCTGTTCTTTTAAATTGCATCAGTTCCCTTGCATCTTGTTTCTAAGGCATCCCATATCTCCTTTGCATTCTTGCAGTTAATTACCCTGTTTGACATGACATTATCAATGGCACTATGCAGCAAATGCCTTACCTTTGCATCCTTGGCAATAGATGAGATATCTTCAGCTATATATTCACTTTTCTACTTTGGTACAGTCATTGCTGGGTGATCTGCAACTACAACAGAGAGCTTAGTTGGCTTATGTGGTCCTTCATTAATTCTGTCAAGGTATTCTGGATCTATAGCTTCCAGAAACATAGTCATCCTCACTTTCCATATGGGATACTCAGAAGGTTTCAGTATGGGAACTCTAATAGTCTCATATCGATTATGGATTTGATTCTTTGGAGTTTCTTCAGTTTTGGTGGGCTTGGTTGGAGTTTGTTCTTCTTCAGACATGATTGTTTTGGATCTTTACTGTATATGTGTTAACAGATAGGCTCTGATACCACTTGTTAGGTCACACACACTGTAGAAGGGGGTTGAATACAGTGTATACTACAATCAAATCGAATTAAGAACACAAGTATGAAACACAGAATAATCTTATTAATAAAACAGTATTACAATGGAACCGTTCTCTCTCGGTGATAAACAAATATCACGAGAGCTGCTAGGGTTACAATGAATAATAACACATTTAGTGTAAACCCTATGCTGTGTTTATATAGACACACAGTTACAAGATAATCTTCTAATTGATATCAAATATAAGTTTGCATCCTAAAATATATCAATTAGTTATATTTTCCTCCAAGTCTTCTATTCTTCATAGAATTATTTTTCATGCATATCCCTTCTTATTTTAGTCTTGATCTTCTTTCCTTTCAATTAGCCTCCTTCCTTATCTAAATGTCTTCTTAAGTCCTGATATTATCTCCTGATGAATATCTTCTGATATCTTAAGTTCTGATAACTTAAGTTCTGATATCTTAAGTTCTGACTTCAGTATAAGTACTGATTTTCAGTTAAGTACTAATTTGTCCTGTTAGTCAAGATCTGAAAACTAAATAAAAATCATTATTAGACATGACATCACAAATATATCTAACAGTAACTAAGTTAGAGTTTTTGATGAAATATATGAGTTGCTTGAATGTTTACATGTTATATGTTTACTCTGATGCAAACACTCATGATATTAATATTTATCTTAACACACACACACACATCTCAATATTGTTTGCACTTTGATTTAAGATCTTGTAATCTCTTTTGTGATTATATCATAACTCTGATTTATAGGTTTAGATTTTGTGCAACTAGATTGAGTACCCTGTTTATATTTTGTGTGATTGTATCATGTATTCTGAGTAATTCTGTATGATTATTGAGTTTCAGACCCTAGGTAACTACGACAACAGATTCCTTGTTCACTCTGATTCTATGTTATACTAGAATAACTCTGTCTTTTTTGTGCTAGAATAAATATGCAGCATGACTAGTGATAGTCGTGACATGATTTTATGTCAGGAGTAGTTTTTAATTTGGCTTAGTCTTGTGTTGACTAATCAATTGGTGGATACTTGTTGGATATACTCTTGGCATAATTTATTGATTTTATGACTTAATTGATAATCTTTTGGACCAAACTCTGATGATCTTGCCATGCTTATATTTTGTTCTAGATCTTAGATCCTAATATATTTTGTATACTCTGATTACCTTATGCATGTATTTTAGGTTCAAAATAATGTTCATCCCTTTTCCTCTATAGTATTGATCTGTATGGGACTAACTTTGAACTGTTTTGAGTTAATAAGATTTGATTGAATAGTATTGGCAAAAGAATCATAAAGCATGATCATCAGAGGCATCCTTCATGAATCCATATTGTGGTGGTAAAGGTAAAAGATCTCTGATTTTGAAATCACTCTGTTCTTGATCACTAAATTCTCTGATATTGTACTCTAGATGTTTGTGATGTTCAACACCCTCAATGGTTTTAGGAACTGACTAAGAGCCTATCAAACCTCATAGGTTCTAACCCAAGTCAATAGAACCAAAAACTTCTCAAACAGTATTCCATTACCTTACTCTGATATATTCTTCATATTTTTCTCTGATTCACTTGATTTTCTTGAGATATTAACTCAATGATCATAAAAAATTATCATTTAGTATTGGAGTTGTGTTGAGAATGAGAAAGATAGTGCCAAGAAGCACCACATAAGGAAGGAAAGGTCAACCCTACAGCTATATCTCTCACAAAGAAGTGGAGTATTTATAACCTGAGATATCTGTAAGCCCATCTGTATTCTCTCAAAAGAATATAGAGCTGAAAAATGCATATAAACAGTTACTAGATGCATTCTCCCAACAGAATGATATCTATTAAAAATTCTCCTGTCAGCCAGGGCATCTGGATGAGAGTCACTACCCCATGATTAAAATGTCTCCAATGCACATGTGAGATTCACACACACAAGGAAGGTATTGATGCAGTAATCATTGTTAAACAATATCAAGGTCAATGACAATGGTTGAAATCCTAGATCATATTTCTATTCTTTTTCTATGATTTTGAATGAGAACTTACGATTCTGGAAGTTGCTCGATATTAATTCTCAGATCATAGTCTATGATATGTGAAATAATTTTGGACTCTGATCTTTTGAGTTAAAGTCTTGGAGACTCTGATAAGTCCTCACGAACTTTAGAAGAAATCTTTGATCCCCAATGACATATCATCGATCATTGGTTATCTTCCCAGAATTCAAATATGGAAATGATTTTTGACTTGGTCAAAGTTGTAGCTCGTAAATAAGGACTTAGATATTATCTGACGAGTTTATGAGGTATAATTCTTCATGGAAGTTGAGGGATATTAGGAATTCTGCCACTTAAAAGAATCCTAATTTCCCTCTCAGAAGGAACATTTCTGAATCTCTTAACTGAGAGTTTCCATCCTTGAAGGTGGAAGGCAACTTTTCTATGAATAGGATTTTCTCACATGTACACTTGGATGTTTGGAGCTTTGAGTGAGTGACACAATGTGAGACTGAGTGACAAACACTTGAGTGTAGAGTGGAATGAAACACAATATGAGATCACTAAACAGAAATCACACACTTGCACTGTGAGGAAATGGTTACTAAATGATCTTTTCACTTGGTTGATTGATCCTAAGGTTCTACTCTGAATACATTTTAAAGGATTACTCAACTAAGGGGGAGAGATTATGTAGCGCCCTCCAAACCCGGGTCAGAAGTTTGGGGTCCACAACATATATACAATATATAAACCTGAATAAGAAATATTATTTGCAATGACCCTGCTTTACATAACTATGGATCACAACAGGTTAAAGTATGAAAACAAGCCACAATCCTAACCTTTATTACAACGTACCAAATTCCAACTAATTTAACTTATAATTGATAATAAAATCATTCTTACATTCTGACTATCTCTATATCGCATGAAGCTTCTGCTAGCTCGATTCAACTCAACTGGCACCTTAGTCCGCACTTTGGACTGAGGAACTGCACTATCATCCATATTCTTTTCAACTGTAAAGTATATAAAAGAATCGCAAGGGTGAGCTAACTAGCTCAGCAAGTCATAATAGTGATAACTGAGGTTAAACAATGATCAAATGAGATGATTCAAAGGAACCAAATTTCTTTTAACTAATCATTAGAATTGGATATTCATTTTAAGTTTTAAAAACCAAGGTTAGGCTGCTGATTAGTCATGCACTAACCCCGAGCAAGCACACAACACTGCTCTAATTACTGGATCCAAGGCACACATTGGCCTTACTTGACCATTGGTATGGTCTGACCACGAATCTGGTCCACATATATAAAAACTATCCAATCCTAAAGCAGTTCAATATGATAGCAATATGATTCAATAAAACAAGATTATAATCGATGATGTTTAAACATTTGCATAAAATGTAAGGAAACTCATGGATATCTCAAGGGTATATCAGGTATGTATAAGAAACGGTTTTCAGTTTGTACAAGGGTCAGGTATCAGACCAGTAATGATTTTTCAGGATATGGTTCTTTGATGTTATTAAGAATGATTGGAGTATAAAAGTTCCTGTGTTTTCAAATCATTCTCTTTCAATGGTTGGTGTTTGGTAATTATATCTTTGAAGAGTAGTATTATATTTGTATGGTTTGGTGTCTGAGGATCAACAAAGGACGGTTTGCAAAGAATAAGGCTTATGGCTCAAGATCAAGAAAGAATCAGGGTTAAGGGTAAATAGTTTGAAGCATATGCATTATAAAATAGGAGTTATGTTTAATACTAGTAACATGTTATGAAACAGTTCGAAAACATTGGTAATATATCTTGAAGAAAAGTTCAGAAATACTTGCCTTACAAGGCTTTACAACTATTACTGATCAACTCTGAGCCGACTTTGCTGCTCAGGCTCTAACGTCCAACCACTAGATCCCATTGGATTTGATTTCGACACTCAGGTCTTCCTGTTGAAACTCTACTGAGCTCGTCGACTGACCACTAGGTTATCTTTAATCCATCGTCCACTTTCAGGTTCTCGACTATAACCTACAGGGTCGAAATACCCTATATTAGATGTCTAGGTATGCTTGACATATCCTCGATACTAATTCTTACCCAACGATATTCAAACCCGACTCGTAATTATTCATATTAGAATAACACAGAAAACAATTAGGGTTCATATTCTCGAAATCGATCCAGTGTTCATTTTCAGAAAATACGTATACTCGTCATTTTACGAAATTAGAGTTACTGTGTTTTGGTCAAAACATACAACACATCATACCATCAGGTTCTGTATAAACATACGTATATGTATTTACTTATACTCGCTCGACGTCCCGATAATCCTTGGATACGCTCCCGTATTTCCGTAGTTCGATTTTCCCGGAAATCGGGCAGCGTCCTCTTTGTTTATCGGACTACCCATCGAAACATCAATCGACGTCAATTCAATAACGACAATCCAATACAATTCCAATCCTCAGTTTAACCCAACAATCAATCCAATTACAATTTGTCAACTAAACTACGTACTTGACTTAATGTAAAATCAAATTCTCGTTTCAAAAATAATTTCACGAATTAATTGATTTATTTTATGAAAATTAGGACTCAGAATAAATTCATCACCGTCCACCGTCGACTCACCGAAGTTCACCGTCAACGGCGGTAAAATTCGTCGGTGCCCGAATAATTCTGGGTTTCCAATACGAATTCTACCGATTATTTGCTAATAATACCCGCATAAAATATTTATTTATTTCATGAAATAAGTCAACTATTCCCTGCACAGATTATAAAAAACCATTCAATAATTACCAACTGGAAACAACCATACGGCCGAAAGGACAAAGGCCGGAGATACCAAAACCAAAATTAGGAACACAGAAGGAAACACAACACCACGATATACGCACATAAGTACATATATAACAGCAACACAACTGGACCTCAAGCGCGTGTATCACACGCACGCCGGCCACCATGCCGGAAAAGCACACGGCGGCGGCCGGAGAAAGAAAAGAAAACCCAGAGAAGGAAGCACGGAAAACACACGCACGGACTTCACATACCACCACACATATATACATACAACTGAACACACACATCGTATGTATACATACGCAGCAGAACCCACACAATTAATCACCACCAGCGGCTACTCACCGGAGCAACACACGGAGGCGGCAACCAAGAAACAGCAGGGGAGAGAAGAATAAACAAGGAGGAAAAGAAATACAAGAGAACAGAGGTAGATTCGAGAGAAACCGAGAGATTAGAGATTGATATATTAAAAAAAACAGAGAACAATTCCTTCATATCCGAGTACATGACACGTGCCCCTCTATTTGACACGTATCCCTCCTACACGACTCGGCTTCTAGCTTGCTAATTACAATTTAACGATATAAGGTATAACTAAATATTGATCCAAATAATACCAAAATAGTCTAAAAATTTTCTAAAAATCCCGAAACTAATAAAATAAAATTTTTATAATTTTTAAAACATTTTTGAAATGCAACTCGTATCCCTATTTCATAATTAACGAACCGAGCTCCACTTGAAACAAACTCAGAAAATCACAAAAATAGTCTTAAAATGTTATAAATATCCCGGAGTTTATAAAAACATAAACTTTGTAATTTTAAAATAATTTCTGAAACGCAACTTATACCCGCTTATAACAATTAAATGAATCAACGCACGGTGAAATTAATCCCAAAAATTCCCAAAATAATTTTAAAATTCTCGGAATATTCCAAACTTAAATAAATACGAGTTTCATAATTTTTGAAGAATTATAGAATTAAATATGGATTTTGCAAATAAAAGCATTCAGAAAATCATTTAAAAATAAATAATTAATAAAATATTGATTTCTCAATTTTATAAAATCTTAAAAATAATTAATGTAATTGTAAAATCATAAAAACAATTTTAGAGACACTCCAAGTATTTACGCAAATAAATTTGCACCAAATTCACTTTTGAAAATGAAAACAATCCAATATGATCCTATAATTAATCACACGAACAATCCAGTATATTACAAATCACACATCAATAGTCAAACAACATATAGCTGTCAAAACCAATACACATATTTTATTTATTTAATACTTTCCATAAATACATAAAGAAATAATTCAAAAATACACGAGTCGTTATAGATTATAAAGAGATTATGGACTAATAGTCTTTCTGAAACTAAGAAGAGGGATTCCTAACTTTATGGTACTAATCAGGGGATTCTTCACCTTAGGGGGAGAGATTATTGGGTTTTGATTACAAGTTCCAAAAAGTTTTTTGTGTGCTTGATGGGAAGATCCGAAGATTATTGAAGACAGGATTTTGGAAGACATATCTATATGCGACATTACATAAGGGAGAGAAGAATCTCTGTTCTGCTGAAGCTGAATGTGTATAGAAGATGCGGTAGATATAAGGTAACATTATTTACAAGTGCAGGATTGAAAGTTGAAAACTGATTGAGGATATTTGGATATGGTTAGTTGAGTTATCCTCCAAACTGTTACTTCTCCATTATTATTTGTCCGTCAGGTGTAACAGTCAAATAGGGGGAGATTGTTGAGCAAGATTGAAGTTGTATTTATAACTCAACAATACTGGTTTGGATAACTCAACATAGAATAAGGACTTTGAATTAATCTATGTTCCACTAGAATCAGTATAGATTGTTTATTGGGCATATACACAAAAGGTTTTGTTAGCTGCAGTGAAAAAGACTTCAATAGTGATCCATATGAAATTCATTAATATGTTTAGGCATCGGAGGAATAAGGTTGGAGTCATTCGAAGCAGTTATTAGAAACAGTGTGAAGACCTCAAGGATTCCTAGTAAATTTGGTTATATTTGGTAGATGACTTAATATTGGTTTGTACGGGTATAATACGAAGGCCTGAAAGCAGAACTAGTCGTCTGTGAAGCAGACCCTTGCACTAGACGTCAGTGATCCGTGAAAAGAAACAAAATATTATTTTTAGAAATACTGTTAAGTGGTTTTTGTACTTGAGAAGACTGGAAATATTTTATAGTACGAAAATCCGGAGTTTAGAAGGCTTGAAGATACAAAGGAGTACAGCTTGAGGATTAACATGATTTATTTTTAATCAATGACTAATTGTGCATTAAATGAATAAATGAAAATCAACTCATTTATTTATTTAATTATTACATCAATAATTGATTTTAAATAAATAAATGAATATTTAATTTTTAATTAAATCAATAAATGAAATTTATTTTATTTATTTGTTTAAACAAAAAACAAATGTTTTATTTGTTTTCTAACCCTGCCAGCCAGAAATGCATGCATGCGAGTATTGGCTTATTAATTCAGTTGCATTCGGATATTCAATCAAAAGAAACCAGTGTAGCTTTGTATGTTTGGAAATAAAAGAAACCAGACACACAAATTGGTGTACAAAAGAAATAATGGAAACGGCTGATAGGAGGGGAGGGCCCGCATGCAATTGTGCACAAAACAAAAAAAACTTAAACTGTAAATTCAAGTATGTTATGCAACAGAGTGGTAGCCTCTCTCTTCTGTTTATTAACCGCGGGGCCACATGTGATTTGATTGCAAACTAGACATGCTAAATGAAAATGATGAACCAGTAAGCACGAACTATGTGAAGAGAGAAGGAAGAAAAACCAAAAGAGTTAAAGAGAGCAACATAGGTTACACTACGGTATAAATGAGCTATTATAATGTCTAAATACTATTATAATAGGATAAAAAATATTACATTAAGTCTATTATAACACCAAGGACGTTACGATTACGAGAATTACAATAGATTCACTAATGTAACACTTCTGTGATCTATCGTAATAGTGATAAAAATATTACAATAGGAAACTAATGTAACACTGTAATGCCCAAATGTAACGCAAAATGAGTGATACATTAGGTTCGATCAAGATTACAAATTTGGACCCCATATGTGGGTCCCACATAATCTATTGTAACTGTTTGTTTATCTATTATAACACCAATTTTTTATAATTAAGCAACACTAGCATATTTAATGTACCACTATACGTAAACATATATTATAGTAGAATAGTGAAATATAACAGTTATTTTTAAATTTTTGAAATATATACTTTGTTTAAAGAATATTTTCATAATCAACAAAATATCAAATTTGCATAAATGAGTCTCAATTCTTCGAATCAAACTACGACTCAATTTTCCAAACCATGCCACTACATAAGAGTCTCATCTCCAATGCCAACAACTATGACATAACATCCAAGCTACGCCAAGTACTCCAAACCAATACAATAAAAGTCAAGACAAAAGTACTACATAATCTACTAGATACCAGTGAGGGAGAGCACAAAAGTAACAAAATATCATAGAAAGGAATTTATGTCCTTTTAGCATCTCACCAAGGGAGGAGAGCATTTACCTTCTTTCTGCATCTCGCCAAGTGGATCCTATAAGAGAAAATTACATAACATAGGTGTTAAATATAGAAGTGAAATCATTAGTCAATATGTATTTAAAAATTTAATAAATAGCTTTTTCAGATATTGCTCAACGTTCCTGCCAGGGTAATACATAGCCCAAATTGAACAATACATAGATATATTATACTCCCTCTCTCCCATTCAATTCTCTAAATCACTTTTTGACACGCTTTTTAATGTTCGTTTAAAGTATAATTCTATTAATTTTTTAAATTTTCTTTTTTCTGTATAAAAGTTTTATGTTTAAACTTTTATTTAAAAAAAAAATTAGAAAAAAACATTACGAAACTATATTTTATAGAAGGCTCGAAATGCGTGCAAAAAGCAAACATAGATAACCCATGGGACGGAGGTAGTATGTTTTAATAACTGGTTTGTTTAGTGGACATAAAAAAATTTGATAGATGTCTCAAATAGTGGCATAATATGATGCCTATGATTAGCAGTTTCATTGGGCTAACTTATTCAAGTATCTAGGCATCCCTCATATCACGTCAAAAACCTAGATGGGGTAGGGTACACTTTGTGATGCTTTGTAATTTTAGATTTATTTCAAAATATCTTTCAGCGTCCTATGAAGAACACCTACCAAGAGTAGATAAAGAGCCTTTTTGATATTTTCATACTCGTATATTTCAGGTGCTAGATAACGAAGATAACTTATTATAGATATCTATAATAAAGTATGTTTCAAAAAAAATATTTATAATAAAGTAATAAACAGAGAACCAGGACACTCACAAATATATATATATATATGTATATGTGTGTCTGTGAACAGACTACATAATGATGGATATTCTCTAATAAAACTCAACATTTTGAACACAAAATAAAGAGTTTGTATAGAAAAGCAAGTTACTACTAATACCTTTTATATAAAAAATAAAAATCAATGTGGAACTCACATTTGCTGCTTACAAGATATTAACAGCTTCCGGTAGATTAGTATGACAACTTTTACATTGCAAAAGTTCGGATGTCTCAGTTCTCGATAAAATGTTTGCTCAAGTGAAGTCGTGATCTGGATCATAAAATATAGGAATTCCATTAATTTATAAATTGAAACAAAAACAAAAATATGAATGTGCAGTATCGGTTTCCAGAAAAGCAAACCATATGTACGCTAAAAGAAACACCATATCCAGTTATACACAAATTCAAAGTCAATCTTTTAGATGGAGTAGTAATTTGTAGCTGAGCTTTGTTTGCTTGATGAAAATTTACCAACGGGAAAGTCACGATAACGACGTTGAACAGGAGGTAGCATCAGAGCAGGTTGTTTGTCCATTAATATCTATCACTCTATACTTTAAATGTCAAGTACTAATGTGCTAGTATTTTAAATTTAAAATGAAAGATGCATTACCAACGGAGAATGTAAAGCTGTTTTAGCACTGATTCCAGTGAAGTACTACAGTGCTATAGCAACATGTTCCTGTTTGTATAAAAGAGAAGAAAGATTTAATTTAAACTGACATATCAACTCTAAAATATCAATAGACATAACAAGTTCACAAGTGATGTTACTGTAATATGTCTAAAAACACGATGTACAGAAAAGCCCCTTGCATGTAGATAGCATTTCCCAGTGATGTTGCAGTTTTGGAGAATCTGCACCATTACTATGAAAAACTCTTGATTGCATTTCCAGGGAAATTATATCCATACTCCTAGGTCATTTGATTGTGTTCCATCTCTGCACTGAAAATCATTTGATTGCATACCATCTCTGTTTTTGTCTTCTTAATCATTTGATTACATTCCATCTCTATCTCTGTGTTAAATTGTGTTGAGAATTGGCTAAGTCGAAGATCAGGATCTATGTCATAGTCAGGATATGATCAACTGTTTTAATATGATTATCCGTTGAAAACTTTGATATCATCCGTTGAAATATATAAATATATATACGTTGACGCTAAAGCATTTACCTGTTGATCAAAACTATCCGTTGAGAATAACTTGGATGATAAGTCATGACTGCGAGATAAATCAGAAGGTGCTAATTTATAGATCGTTGTTGATTTTGATATGTAAAGTGTTAGAGTTATATTGTAACATATCTTGTAACTAATAGAGGACTGATTTGTTGCTGTGTAGTATATAAACACAGAATAGGTTATCACAATATGTGGTGCACAACTCGAGTATTCGTATAACCTAGAAGCTCTTAAGAATATTGTTTTTGATAGAGTTTTGTAACAGTTTATTAAAGACCAATATAAACTGTTATTTGATTCATCTTTTCTTACTTTACTTTCATAATACATCAATTTGTTTAGTAATTGTATCCAACCCCCCTTAAACAATTACTTTACTAGGAAACAAGTGGTATCAGAGTGGTCACATTAAACTGTGAATTTGCAAAGATCAAAATGTCTGGAAGTAAGTATGAAATCATGAAAATTCCCATCCTGAAGAAAGCTGATTACTCCACATGGAGAGTAAAGATGTTGATGCTCCTTGAAGCCATTTGATAGGGAGTAAAATAAACCCTAATTGCGTAATTAATATCGCATTAATTATACTAGAATTGGGCTGACAGTTAAGCCCATTAGAAAGGGCCCAAAACCCTGAATATTAATTAATTTCATAATTAATTAATAAGGGATAAATCGGCTGATGATAAAGTCCAAATAAGGACACAATTCCTTGGAGATTGGCCTCCCAGAGATCTTATAGGATAAAGAATCAGTCTCCTACTTTATAAAACTCCAAAGTCCATTCTAATTCTGAGAATTGTCCACCAAGTCTCCCAACTTTATTCCAATGCAAGGACTCCCAACACCTATATAAGGGGTCTCACCCCCAACAAATCAGAACTACGTTTTTTGACTTGATCCTTGGCAATCAGCAAGGTACATAGGCATCTTGTTAAGGCAGATCGAGTCATGAGACACAAGAGCAGTCAAATCGAGCCTCGAAGCTCACAAACCCTAGTTTTCAATCCATAACATTTGACGCCGTCTGTGGGAAAATATTACAACAACCATGTCAAGAACACAGAGTGGAAATAACGCCCTTGAAGGAACATCAGCTGAGACGACCCAAACAATTTCGTCAACTATGGAGATACCTCCGTATTCGACCTATGCCACCATCCAAGGAAGAGCCCAGGTAGGGGAAACTGAACCTCAGCCACAAGGAACGATTCCCCGGCTCCTCAAGGGATGAATTCCCAACTTCAGTAGCTACATACACCTATAAATTCTCGACCTGTTGGGTATGAGTATTCTACTATTGTGACCACTAATCCCCCATATGGGATGCCCCTATACCCTGAGGTTGTAGCAAATGGACATGCTAATCGGAGTGAAGCACAAGGGCTGATGCCCCAATACATACGTGGTTTGGATCCTATTCCGGAGGATCAAGAATTTTCTGGCCCTTACACTGAGAGAGACTCCGAATCTTCGGATGATGATGTGGCCCCAAGAATGAGGCGTGTTGGCAAAGAGCCGATGCCCGATGGTAACCAGCGTCCTAGAAGCACCCGAGAGACGAATCCCCAAATAGTGTAGGAGAGAATCAGGGCTCACGAGGTCGAAATTCAAAGATTTAGATATGTAAAGTGTTAGAGTTATATTGTAACATATCTTGTAACTGATAGATGACTGATTTGTTGATGTGTAGTATATAAACACATAATAGGTTATCACAATGTGTGGTGAACAACTCGAGTATTCATATAACCTAGAAACTCTTAAGAATATTGTTTTTGAGAGAATTTTGTAACAGTTTATTAAAGATCAATATAAACTGTTATTTGATTCATCTTTTCTTACTTTACTTTCATAATACATCGATTTGTTTATTAATTATATCCAACCCCCCTTAAACAATTACTTTACTAGGCAACAAGTGGTATCAGAGCGGTCACATTAAACTGTGAATTTATAAAGATCAAGATGTCTAGAAGTAAGTATGAAAGCATGAAAATTCCCATCCTGAAGAAAGCTGATTACTCCACATGGAGAGTAAAGATGTTGATGCTCCTTGAAGCCATTTGATAGGGAGTAAAATAAACCTTAATTGCGTAATTAATATCGCATTAATTATACCAGAATTGGGCTGACAGTTAAGCCCATTAGAAAGGGCCCAAAACCCTGAATATTAATTAATTTCGTAATTAATTAATAAGGGATAAATCAGCTGATGATAAAGTCCAAATAAGGACACAATTCCTTGGAGATTGGCCTCCCAGAGATCTTATAGGATAAGGAATCAGTCTCCTACTTTCTAGGACTCCAAAGTCCATTCTAATTCAGAGACTTGTCCACCAAGTCTCCCAACTTTATTCCAATTCAAGGACTCCCAACACCTATATAAGGGGTCTCACCCCCATCAAATCAGAACTACATTTTTTGACTTGATACTTGGCAATCAACAAGGTACATAGGCATCTTGTTAAGGTAGATCGAGTTACGAGACAAAAGTGTAATTTCCCATATTTTTAAATATTATTATTATAATTATTTGTAATTATTTACGTGATTTTATGTGAATTTTAGTGAATTATATGATAAGTGGAATTGATGTGGGTGTTTATATGTGATATTCTTTGAGTATTTTAATTTTTATATGTCCAGAATAAAATATAGATAATTGTGATATTTTCCTGGTAATTTTTGGATTGTTATATGATTTTATAATGATTTATGGATTTATTAATTATTTTCTGAGTAATTATAAAACTATTTCATAAAGCCGGGAATCGTCCAACTTCAACTTTTTTTACGTTTTTACAACCCGAAACTCTTCCGAAAACTCCTTCCTAACCTAATCTGGTAATTCCGGACATTTTCCGTGTTTTAACTTTTTCGATCCGGATTACGGTTTGACCCGTGCGCGTCTCGGCGTACAATTTTTAATACGCCAATCATTTCGGTAATCAATAAAACCCGTATTTTCGAGAGACGAGATATTTTTACATTATTTTCGTATATGGTGTTTTATGAAAAGCTCGGTTTTGATAATTATCTAAATTTGATATTAAATTGTATCGTTTTGATAGTTACTTAGCGGCTAAGTAATCTATTTTTGGATCGTTTTGTAGTTACTTAGCGGTTAAGCAACTAATTTATCGATCCAAAATGATCAAGAACGAACCAATATACCATAAATATAAATAGCATATTTCCTATTTCATTTTATTCGTTTATTCATTTACAACCAGTAAAAATACAGTCAATACAGAGAAAAACCCTAGAAAACGATACGTTCCTGAAAATCAATCGTACGAACGAAGGCGTTACCGAACTCCGATTCAGGCGTGCAGCATATCAAAACGAAGCTCTCAAAATCTTCTTTCTGAATCAATCATCAGTTTTTGCCCAGGAATCAAGGTATTCTTCTTATTTAATTATTTTAATTCGAATTAGTTAGTGAATAAAATATGAATTTTTGCAGACGTGATTATTTGAGTATTTTAATGATTCCATGTTGTAGAGCATGTTTTTCTGGTTGATTTCATATATTATACTTCAAAAATAGAGTTCAATATCATGTAGTAATTGAAGTTTAATTTTTCTAAATTTTTTTAAAAAGCTGTTCTTGGTGTTCTTGCAGAGTTCTGAAGATCAAAGTCAATTTTGAAGGTGTTATTGAACACCAAATCACAAGTATTTGTAACCGTTGTGAAGCCCTTGATGAGAGCTATCTGTTCGTACCTATATCATCAACAGAGGTTGATTATTTAATAATTTCGATTTTTCAATTTTATTAGTTAAATTTGGTTTTTGAGTGTTTGATGTTTTGCATGGTTGATTATCGTTCCAGGAGTTCTAAGGATCTATTTGGTATATATTTTTGGTAATTTTAGTCCGATATCGTGAAGTTCGAGTTTTAGTTTTTTAAAAATTTTGAATCGATTATCCAGCTTAAACCGATGTTTTTGATTGTTCTTGAGGCCTGTAATAGATTATAATTGTTGTGAGGATTATTTTGGTACCAAAATCGGGGATTTTGGTTTAGTATTAAGTAATTTCGAAGGTTCGCCGGAAAATTCAAGAATGTGGTCGGGTTTCGATCGGGAATTAGTTTCCCGGGGTGTTTGTATGATTCTGATTAGCCTGGGGGTTTGGGGAAGGTCAGGGGATTGATTTGGGGCCAAAAACGAAGGGAAGCAGTGTAGTTTTTGGTTGTTTGGTGTTGTCGGAAGGTGCCGGAATCCGGCACCGGTTTATGGGTTTTCCAGATCCCGGTGGCCGTGTTCTTCACATTTCGGCCACCCTACACCCTCCTGCCCCGCCCTGTGATCCGGTGGAGAAAATGATAGAAGTACATAACATGTTTCTGTATTTCTATTTTCTTTTTAATCCAAAATTCTATTTTTTTGTTATTCTAAAAATCTTTTTTTAAATTCCAAAATTTATTTGGTTAATTATTTGATAATTAACTGAATTCTTTTAAATTTCAAAAATTATTTTCTTTTATTGTTTTCAAAAATCTAATTTGATTTAATTATTTATAATTTATTTTAGTTAATTATTTATAAATTTAATTAATTGATTAATTCATTTAATCAATTAATTTTATTTATCAATAGTTAAATAAATGTAAATTATTTATAATTAATTTAAATAAATCCTAAAAATTGTTTTAAGCTTTTAAAAATTATATTTTGGTATTTAAAAAAAATCAATTAATATTATTATTAATTGATTTATTCCTAACTATTCGTATTTTATTCGTAATAAATCAACCGTTCGTCCGTTTAATACGAAACGAACGCCTCTAGACTCAGAAAAACATTCCGCTTTCAATAAAAATACTTTTGAGACCCAAATCCTTTTGTTTCGAAAGGTCACTTGTTTTACAAGTTATTCTGAGTCAATTTTTGATCGATAAATCATATTTTTTGATCCGATTTCATTTTTAAACATACCGAGTCGAACCTTTTGACGAACCGAGTTATGTGTTATATGAATTATGTGATATGTGAGTTATGTGTTTATGTGTTATGTGAATTACGTGCATATGTGATTCAAATGTCTTGTGTTTTATGTTTTCTTTATGTGCGGGCTATCGTATGGGTAAACAATTAGGGTTTGACGCGCAGTTCGCTGAATAATTATCGTTTAGACGATTAAAGTGTGATCTTTTAATTATAGATGCGAGTCTTTCAAGACGATCAGGACCAAATGGTATGAAGGAAGACTATAGTTGAATAATATAGAATATTGGGTTGCAGCACTGCATGAGCAGCAGGCCAAAGGATTAGTAGAATAAAGGCGATGATGTTTTGAGACAGAATGACATAATAGATGTGTCGTTGCGAGTGTGACTAACTGCTAAAACCGAAAGGCAAGTATTCTTATCATCACTTATTATTCAAGTGATATTTATTTTGAATCTTATCATGCAAGTATTATTTTCCCTATTCTCAGTTCAGAATAGATAAATATTTTACATATCGCTGAATTAAATAATTCTGTTTATGCAAATACTCATCTGTTATTCTATGTTCAGAATAGTCAAGTGATTTTACTTATCCAATTATCGGATTTATAAATGTTTTGGATTTTGATAAAGATGATTTTGTTGCGAGTATTCCTGCCCAAGTGAATGGGGGAATAAAAATTATTTAGGATGTCGATTGATTCGACTCCTTTTTCAATAAAAAGGTTTTTAAGATTGGAATGGTTACTGGTTACTGGTTACAGCATAGGTGATCGAGATATTGGTCCAGCTGTAATATCTTTCAAGGCTAGTTATGCCTTTTTGGCGCCCTATAGGTACCGTATGTCTTCGGGATACGGGTAGTACGTATACTTATGGTATGGCTGCGGGATACCGGTGTTGTTTCGTGACTGATCATCGGGAACATCATGAAATATAATTGGTTCCAATCTAAATTGTTATCTAAATTTTTTTATTGTTTTGATAATCATAGAACAAATGATTTATCAACTGATTCTGTTTTGGGTTAAAAGTGAATTGCAGTTTTGATTCAGATTCTGATTTATGCCGATACTTACTGTTGTTAAATATCAAAGGTGGTATTAGTATAAATGATTGATGTTGAATTCAGTATGGGATGTTGTGAGCATCAAAGTTCGTATTTATATCTAATTTGATATGACAACAAAATAAGTATTAATATCAAGAGTTCGGTTTTGAGTAAAGTTTATGATTCAATCCATAGTCATTGCTTCTTGTTATTGTGGTTTACGATATTTCCGTAAACACTATTTTGCGAGTTTTATTCTCGTCAAGATTCAAAGTATTGCTGAAGCATTTCGCTAAAAAATATCAAGATGATTTTGAATACAATTAAGGAATCAATTCTGGGATTCCTCAACTAAAATTTTATAATTCAGCAATTATGGTTTTAAATGTTCTGCTCTAATGCATATTTCGGTTTTATATCAAAAGACCCTATATATGTCATAATGATCTTGCTGAGCATTTCTTTCGCTCATACTTGCCTGTTTTCAAATTTAACCTCTAGTGAGGATTAGCTTGCGCTGTTTAGCTGCGTAATTCGAGGAAGCAAAGAAGAAGCTTTTGGAAGGTGGTTGGTCCAGGGTTTGCGAATTAGTGTAAGTTTTATTGTGTAAAGTTATTTATATTATATTATATTATAGTTGTGTATTTTATTTGGGCCTAGTATACTTCATTTCGAAGTTATACTAGTGGGTTTAGTTTTGAGATTGAGATTTATTGAAAAGAGTTTTAAAAGAAAGTGAAAATTTATTTGTGGAATTTGGATATCTTGTTTCTAGAACTATAACCTTAAATGATCTTGGATTAGTTTGGGGTCATTTTTGCTAAATATCTTCCGCTGGCATTTGTTTATTGATTAAATAGGTTAATTTGGATTGAGATTTCATAGTGACGACCAAATCCCTTGACCCCGGATTTTGGGGCGTTACAAAAAGAGCAGTCAAATCGAGCTTCGAAACTCACGGACCCTAGTTTTCAATCCATAACATTTGGCGCCGTCTGTGGGAAAACATAACAACAACCATGGCGAGAATACGGAGTGGAAATAACGCCCCTGAAGGAACACCAGCTAGGATGACCCAAACAATTTCATCAACGGTGGAGATACCTCCGTATTTGACCTATGCCACCACCCAAAGAAGAGCCCAGGTAGGGGAAACTGAACCTCAGCCACAAGGAAAGATTCCCCCGGCTCCACAAGGGACGAATTACCAACTTCAGTAGCTACATAAACCTGTAAATTCTCAACCCGTTGGGTATGAGTATTCTACTATTGTGACCACTAATCCCCCATATCGGATGCCCCTATACCCTGAGGTTGGAGCAAGTGGATATGCTAATCGGAGTGAAGGACAAGGGCCGATGCCCCAATATATACGTGGTTTGGATCCTATTTCGGAGGATAAAAAATTCTCTGGCCCTTACACTGAGAGAGACTCCGAATCTTCGGATGATGATGTGGCCCCAAGAAGGAGGCGTGCTGGAAAAGAGTCGATGCCCGAAGGTAACCAGCGTCCTAGGAGCACCCAAAGGATGAATCCCCAAGAAGTGTAGGAGAGAATCAGGGCTCATGAGGTCGAGATTCAAAGACTGAAGCGTAACCTGGAGGCGCACCTGGCCCCCAGACCCCTACTACCACCGATGAGGAGAAATCCTCCTCCAATCATAGACCTGGATGGTCCGCAGAAGAGAAGGGCTGTTGTCCCAAGGGCTGATCCAAGTGATCTTCTGCCCCTGGGACCTTTTGATGATCCCACTCCAACATTTACTGAAGAGATAATGAATGGCCATATCTCAAGAAAGTTTAAGATTCCCACCATCAAAGCTTATGATGGCACTGGAGACCCCACTAATCATGTCAGGATATTCTCTAATGCAGTGTTACTGCAGCCCGTGAATGATGCTATTAAGTGTCGGGCCTTTCCTCAAAACCTGTCGGGAATGACTCAAAGATGGTATAGCCATTTGCCTCCGAATTCTATTGGTCCTTCAGAGAGCTAAGTCATGCTTTTATTAAGCAATTCATCAGTGGGAGAGTGCATGAGAAAAGTTCAGCATCCCTCATGAGCATTGTGCAGGGAGCAAAAGAGTCCTTGAGAGACTATCTGAATTGTTTCACCAAGGAAGCTTTGAAGGTCCCAGACCTTGATGACAAGGTAGCTATGATAGCACTGCAACAGGGAATTAGAGACGAGTTCTTCAAGATGTCATTAGCAAAGTGGCCCCCTGAAAGCATGTTACAGCTCCAAGACAGGGTCAGGAAGTACATCAAAGTGAAGGAGAGCATGAGGAAGAAGGTAGTGAATAACGAGCCCGCTGGTGGAAAGAAGCGAAAAACTGAACTGTAATATATTGCTAAGGACAAGTATCTTAGAACTGAGCAAAGCAATGATTCAACCTCGAAGAAGGGAGGACCAGGACAAAAATTCACTGAATATGCTAAGTTGAATGCTCCTAGGAGTCAGATTTTGAAGGAAATTGAGAAGGACAGAGATGTTCGTTGGCCTAAGCCTCTAAAGGTTGATCCTACCAAGCTAAGGTTGAATCTACCAAGCTGGATAAGAGCAAATATTGCAGATTTCACAAGAATGCTGGCCATGATACCGATTAGTGTAGACAATTGAAGGATGAAATAGAGTTCCTCATTCAAAAATGAAGGTTGAGCAAGTACACTGGAGATGGAGGAGATAGAAATAACAACGGAAGAAAGAATTTTGATGATCTTAGGAGGGACCAAGACGATCAGGGGCGAAATCCCCAACCTAGGGGACCAGTGATAAATCCAATCTTTGGAGGACCACGACCCCGATGGCCTGTGATAAATACAATCTTCGGAGGACCAACTGCTGCTGGTTCATCCAAAAACTCGAGGAAAACATATACTAGAGAAGTTATGCACATAATTGGGGAAGCCCCGAAGAGGGCTAGGACAGGAGTGATAATGTCATTGGATGATTCTGACTTGGAGGGTGTGAAATTTCCTCATGATGATCCGCTGGTCATAACACCGATAATAGGGAACAGCCCGGTGAAGAGGGTCCTTGTAGATAATAGTGCCTCGTTGGACATTTTGCTCCATGATACCTTTTTAAGGATGGGTTACAATGATTCTCAATGAACCTCGACCGATATGTCGATATATGGATTCGCAGGAGTGGAGTGCCCCGTGGAAGGGATAATTAAGTTGCCAATGACCATAGGTCAGGAACCAAGACAAGCAACACATACGTTGGACTTTATAGTGGTAAAGGCTGGATCGACTTACAATGCGATCATGGGAAGAACGGGAATACATGCTTTCAAGGCAGTCCCTTCTTCCTACCATTCAGTTATGAAGTTTCCCACCCGGAATGGGATTGGAGAAGAGAGAGGAGATCAAAAGATGGCAAGGAGTTGTTATGTGGCCTCCCTTAGGGATGATGGAGTTGGGGGGAAGGTTCTCCCTATTGAAGATCTGGATATCCGTGAGAATGATGAGAAAAGAGGGAAGCCAGCAGAAGACTTGGTTCCGACTCCTTTGGCTCCTGAGGATCCTGAGAAAGTAACTTTCATTGGAGCATCACTAGAGGAGCCCCTTAGAGGGAAGTTGGTGAAGTTTTTACAAGAGAATAATGATGTATTTGCATGGTCGGCAGCTGATATGCCAGGCATAGACCCAGAACTGATCACTCATAAGCTGAATGTGGATCCAAACCGAAAGATTGTGAAGCAAAAGAAAAGAAGCTTTGCTCCGGAAAGGCAGAAAGCTATGAAGAAAGAAGTAGAGAAGCTCTTAGAGGCTGGTTTCATTGAGGAGATACAGTTCCCGAAATGGTTAGCAAACCCTGTGATGGTAAAGAAGGCTAACGGAAAATGAAGAATGTGCGTAGATTTCACTGATCTGAATGACGCATGCCCAAAGGATTATTTCCCATTGCCAAGGATAGACACATTGATAGATGCTACTACTGGTCATGAGATATTGAGTTTCATGGATGTATTTAGTGGATATATTCAGATCAAGATGCATAAGGATGACATCCGAAAGGTATCATTCATTACTAATTTTGGTGTTTTTTGTTATCTTGTTATGGCGTTTGGTCTCAAGAATTCAGGAGCCACCTATCAAAGGTCGTAAATAAGATTTTCAAGTACCTTATTGGAAAAACTATGGAAGTTTATGTTAATGACATGTTAGTCAAGAGTTTGTTAAAAGCTAATCACATAACCCATTTGACGGAAGCCTTTGAGGTGTTGAGATATCACAAAATGATGCTAAATTCTGCAAAGTGTGCTTTCAGAGTGGGATCTGGAAAGTTTTTAGGTCTGATTGTCTCCAAGAGGGGAATCGAAGCCAATCCTGATAAAATAAAGGTTATCCTGGATATGGAACTGAAAGGCATATGTAATAGCCTATTTGTTTATTCGAGGATTTAACTTAACTCAAATAAGGATGTAACAAGTAAATAGTGGTTCTATCGTCAGAGAGATCTCTCATAGTAACATATGTCAAAGGATTAAGTAACATTGTTCGTCTACAGACTCGAGGACTTAATTCACTGGAAGAAGCTCAAGAAATTGATCAAGCCTCAGTGATATAAATCCAGATTGTGGATTTAATCAAGTGACATAGATCTCGTCAGGGTATCAATTAATTACAAGGATTTAGTCTGAAGAAAATCACGAGTATCAAAGTCAAGGCATGAAGAAACGTCACGGAAGTTAGTCACTCATGAACCAGACAGTACATCGAGTGTCAACATTGAAGTGGTGGAATTGATTCATAATTGACAGTGATTTTCAGAACATTTTCAGAAGAATGGTTGCTGCTCAAGATTAGTATTAATTCTCTATTAATTAATTAAGTCATATAATTTAATTAAGAGAATAAATTAAATTTGCAAAGATTAATTTATTGATTAATTGAATTAATTGATTAATTAATTTAGAATTATTATTTGATTAAAATCTGTTTTAATCAAGCAAGACTATCTTTTGTATTAGCAAGACAATCGGTATGACAATCAATACTCATACCGAAAGTCATGCTAGTTCATTTAGATTGTCTTGCCGAAAGTTCTATCAGCTCAATGGATAGTCCTACCGAAAGTCCTACCAGTTAAAAGGATTGTCATGCTAAGCTAAAAGGATTGTCTTGCCAGTTAAATCAAGGATTGATTTAATATAAAAGAACTGAAGCTGATTTTTAAAAAGAAGCAGTGCATTGAATATCAAATACAGAAGAACACATAACAGAGAAAAACAATAGAGAACTTATTGCAAATTCACAGATCATTTATTTCTAGTATTTATTGTTAAATCTAATCCACTAGAAATCCTTTTCTTGTTCTTGTGTAACTATCTAGCGGATCAAAATCCCTAGAACTTAATCTCAAATTGCATTTAGCATTTGATCATTTTTATTACAAAAATAGAAAAAGTTCATGTCGAATTTATTCTAGATTTGGAATAATTTATTTGAGATTAATCCCTTGTAAACGATACCGTTGTTGTAACACCTTTCAAGTTTAATAATAGTTTTATTTAACTTGAATTTTGTTTCACCTTTTTTATTCCGCATTTTATTCGATTAAACGGTATTATTTGTATTCAACCCCCCTTCTACAAACATATTGAGACCTAACAGGAACCACCACGTTCCATAAAGGACGTTCAGAAACTCACTGGAAGAGTTGCAGCTCTAGGGCGTTTCATCTACGAATTCAGAGACAAATGCTTGCCATTTTTTAAATCCCCGAAGAAGGTTAAAGATTTTGTATGGACTGAGGAAATCCAGGAGGCATTTGAGGGATTAATGAAATATATGGCTCAAGCCTCGTTGTTTGCCAAGCCAACTCTGAATGAAACTTTGTACTTATACTTGGCCATTTCAGAAAATCCAGAAACCCGTATACTATGTTAGTAAAATTCTGCATGGAGCTGATTTGAATTATTCAACTATTGAGAAGTTTGCTTTAGCCTTGGTGATGGCTTCAAGGAAGTTGCGTCTTTACTTTCAGGCTCATAAATTTGAAATGCTAACAAATCAGCCATTGCGAAACATCATCCATAGTCCCAAAGTTAGTGGGAGGCTGATTAAATGGGCAATAGAATTGGGAGAATTCGACATCAAGTACAAGCCACGAACAGCAATAAAAGCCCATGCATTGGCTGACTTCGTGGTGGAATGTACCATACTCAACTAAGAAGTCGGGGGGCAGGAAGATACTATACCTCAAGACACAGAAGATGATAAAGGAGACAAAGAAAAAGGTGTTAAAGAAAATGAATATTGGGTTCTTTATTTTGATGGGGCATCAAAAATAAATTCAAGCGGAGCTGGGCTAGTTTTATAAAGCCCAGATGGGTTCCTGACCGAATATGCTATGAATCTAGACTTCCCAACTATGAAGAATGAAGCAGAATATGAAGCCCTGATAGCTGGCCTCGGCCTAGCAGGAACACTGAGGGTCAAGAACATAGAAGTCTGTGGGGATTCGAAGCTGGTCATATCTCAGATCAAGGGAGAGTTTGAGGCAAGAGATGATACAATGGCTAAGTATGTCCGCCTAGTAAGGGCTTTGATGACTCAGATCGATGAATGCCATGTTGAGCATATTCCAAGGGAGGAAAATGCTAAAGCGGATGCGTTGTCTAAGTTAGCTTCATCAGAGATAGATAAAAGCTCAAGCAGCGTATACTTCTGAGTTTTAAAAACATGAAGCATTGATGTTAAGCTTGCAGCCCCTATAGGGCTGGGGACATCATGGATAGATCCCATTAAGGCCCATATTTAAACTGGTTGGCTACAAAATGATGTAACTGAGGATTTTTCTCCTGCTAAAAAAGAAGAAGCCTCCCTGGATGCTAGCCTTCAATTAATTTTAGTAGATTCCCTTGTTCCCTTGATGAATAGACATGTGATGAACTGTAAAGATTCCAAACACATCTGGGAAACTATTGAGGTGATTAATGAAGGCACAGAGGAAGTTAGGGAGAACAAGTTAGAAATCCTAACCTCTGAGTATGAATACTTTAAATCCAATCCAGGAGAAGGAATCACTGAAGTGTTTGAGAGGTACAATGCATTGATCAGCATCCTGAATATTAATGGTAAATACTATTCAATCAGGGAGGTCAACAAAAAGTTCCTTTTAACACTGCCAACTCATCTCGAACATAGAATCACTGCCATAAGAGAAGCAAGAGATCTGAGTGAGATTTTTTTGGAAAGGCTCTATGGTGTGTTAAAGACCTATGAGTTGGAGCAGATTCAGCAGAAGGAAGTCTACGGGAAAGGAAGAGTGGTCAGCACGTCTAATGCTCTAGTAGCAGAAGAACAACAACAACAACCACAACAACAACAACAATCTCAACAGTCAGAAAGAATGGTACAATCTTCCAAGGCTGAAGAAAATGTAATAGTGGCAGAATTTGATCCTCCTACCACAAATCAATCAGGAGATGATTTTTATTCCTTGGAAGAACTGGAGCAATTGGAAGATGAGTCAATGGCCCTGATTGTCAAGAGATTCTCCAATGTCAGATTCAAGAGGAATCCCACGTTCAAGTACAAGTCCAACTACAACAGATTCCAGAAAGGTGGATCTTCATCCTCTAACACCAGCAGTGGTGGGTACAAAACAGGGATGGTTGATCGAAGCACCATTCGATGCTTCAACTGCAATGAGTTGGGACACTTTGCCACAGAATGCAGGAAGCCAAAACAATTTAGGAAGAACTCTTATGATTCTAATCAGAAGAGTAAATCTGAAAGGGCTTACCTGGCAAAGGGAAGAAGCTGGGATGATACTGACAGTGAAGATGAAGAAGTTGGGAATCTTGCTCTCATGGCTAGTGATGCAAACACCTCATCGTCAAGAAAAGAGGTAAAATTTACTGATGCTGAATTAGTTTATCATCTAGGAGGTTCCTTAGATTGTGCTCGTCGTGATAATGAAATGTTAAATCAACAATTCAAAGACCTTGAGAAAGAGGTCAATGAATTAAGACTTGTGCACATTAATCAAGATAAATTAAAAGAACAAGTATCTTTTCTAGAGAATAGAGTTGACTGTTATAGACAACTCGAAATTATTCTCAAAGACAAGATCACCGGTCTTGAGACTAAGGTCAAAGCTTACTTTAATTCTTGCTCTAAGGCTAAAGAGTTCTACAATAAGCAAGCTATTAATCAAACATCTGGAGTAGGTTATGATTATAATGTTGCTATTGGAGAATTAGGCATAAACTCCCCTCCCCATGTCTGTGCTAAAGGTAGGGAAGTACCACATGTGCTTAAGGGTGTTGATGAACCCCTCTATAAAAAATCAATTGCTGAACTATTTGATGAGACCTCATTTATTATTCAAGAAGAAATCCGTGCTGAAGATCTTGCTAATGAGAAAGTTGTTTCCAAGTCAAGTGTGTCAAAGGTTCTAGTCAAAGTTGTGAAAGCAACTGAGACTAACTCAGACACACATAAGTTGGATAACAAAAATGCCATGTTTACCATGCATAAGTTGCCTGTTGTTAATCCCTCTCATAAAGCATGTGGTGTTCCTGATTGTATGTCTTTTGCTTTTAATTTGATGTATGCTTATTTTAATGGTAAGCATGTTTCTAATGATAAGACTACTCCTCGTCAGCATGTGAATAATAGGAAGCATGATAGGTCCAAGACTGCTAGTCCTCCTAAAGCTAGAAAGGAGACATTTGTGCCTAATCCTAAACATAAATTTGTCAAGGCTGTTTACAAGGTCAAATATCCAGTCATTGAAAAAGTTGAGAACATTAAAGTTAAGAATGTTGTTTTGCCTGATAAAGGCCAATTTTACAAGTATGCCGGACCCAACCAAGCTTGGGTTCCGAAGAAGGTCTAATCCATTTGTATTGCAGGGCATTAAACAGGTACAACCGGTAGTGTGGATTCTTGACAGCGGATCGTCAAGACATATGACTGGAGATAGAGCCCTGCTATCAAATATGGTTGAGAAAGCTGGCCCAGTGGTTACCTTTGGAGATAACAGCAAAGGTTTAACTGAGGGATATGGCTGTTTGCTAGCTGGAAATGTTATCATTGAAAATATGTATGTTGTGCAAGGACTTAAACATAATCTGCTTAGCATTAGTCAGTTCTGTGACAACGACTATAATGTTTTATTCGACAAGCTGAAGTGTCAGATTCTGCACAAGAAAAATAAAAAACCCTCCTTGATGGGAATTCGGAAAGGAAATCTGTTCGTAGCTGACATGAACTCTGGAAGCAATCCTGAAGTCAATTGTTTCTATTCAAAGGCATCGTCAGATGAGAGTTGGCTATGGCACAAGAGACTTTTCCATCTTAATTTCAAAACAATGAATTCTCTTGTCAAAAGAGAATTGGTCAGAGGTCTGGCTTAGCTGGAATTCTCCCCAGAAGGACTGTGTGAGGCTTGCCAGAAAGGAAAGTCAAAGAAAGCAAGTCACAGAGGCACTGACACATCCTCCATAACTGGTGTTCTGCAATTATTGCACATGGATTTATTTGGACCAGTTAATGTTCTTTTGATATCAAAGAAGTGTTACTGTCTTGTGATAGTTGATGACTATTCCAAGTATACGTGGGTTTTATTCCTTCACTCTAAGGATGAAACACCACAAGTTGTGATTGATCATATCAAGTTGATCGAGTTAGATTCTAATGTGCCTGTTAGAGCAATGAGGTCAGATAATGGAACAGAATTCAAGAATTCACTTCTCAATGGATTCTGTACAGACAAAGGGATTACCAGACAATTTTCAGCTCCTAGAACCCCTTAGCAAAATGGAGTGGTGGAAAGGAAGAATCGTACATTGATTGAAGCTGCAAGAACGATGTTAAGTGAATCAGGTCTTCCAATGTACTTTTGGGCTGAAGCTGTCAATACTGCATGTTATACTCAAAATCGAACTCTAATCAACAAAGACTTCATGAAAACTCCTTATGAGATTATGAATGAACAGAAACCTTCTATCAAATACTTTCATGTATTTGGTGCCAGATACTTTGTGCTCAAGGATGGAGATGATCGTCGTGGTAAATTCGAGGCAAAGGCATATGAGGGTATTTTTGTTGGATATGGAAGAAGATCATACAGGGTGTATATCATTGATCAACACAAAGTAACTGAAAGTGTAAATGTTACATTTGATGACACTAAACTCCCTAGTATCCAAACTGAAGATCCTTCTGAGAAACTGAAGTTTGATGATATGTCAGATTCAGAATCAGAACATGATCAAGAACCTGAGGTTGTTGCTGGTGAAGAACCTGTTAATCATGATGATACTCAAGGTAATGGTGATGGAAACATTGGCAACAATGGAGATACCACTGCTACTGACGAAGAATCATCAAGTCAACCTGACAACAACTCAGGGGGAGATGCTGAAGGATCAACTAGTAGGACACCACATCCCAATGAGTTTCGAGGCGAATCATCAAGATCAAATCTTCCAAGACAGACTGTCTGGAATAAAGCTCATCCTTTTGAGTTGATTATTGGTGATCCAGATGTTGGAGTCAGAACTAGACGTGCTACTCAAAATGAATGTCTATTCTCAGGATTTCTTTCTTAGATGGAACCTAAGAAGATTGAAGAAGCACTGACTGATCCAGATTGGGTGATTGCTATGCAAGATGAACTCAATCAGTTTGAACATCAACAAGTCTGGAAACTGGTAACTAGACCTACACACAAGAAAGCTGTTGGTACTCGGTGGATATTCAGAAATAAACTAGATGAAGATGGTGTTGTTACAAGAAACAAAGCAAGACTGGTAGCTAAAGGGTACTCTCAAGCTGAAGGCATTGATTATGATGAAACCTATGCTCCAGTGGCTAGACTAGAGGCCATCAGGATATTTCTGGCATTTGCAGCATTCTCTAACTTTAAAGTTTATCAAATGGATGTCAAGAGTGCCTTTCTGAATGGAAAGCTGGATGAAGAGGTGTATGTAGAGCAACCTCCTGGTTTTGAAGATCCAGATCATTTGGATTTTGTCTACTTTCTTTTCAAGGCTATCTATGGTCTCAAACAGTCTCCGAGAAAATGGTATGACACTCTCTCTGAATTTCTTATTGAAAATAGCTTTATTAGAGGTGTCATAGACAAAACTCTCTTTTCTAAAAAGCATAAGAATGATACTATATTAGTCCAAGTCTATGTGGATGATATAATATTTGGGTCTACTAATGATAATCTCTGTAAGAGATTTGCTAAGTTAATGCACAACAAATTTGAAATGAGCATGATGGGAGAGCTGAAGTTCTTTCTTGGATTACAAGTAAATCAAAGGTTAGATGGAACTTTTATTTGTCAATCCAAGTATCTCAAGGAACTCCTCAAAAAGTACAATCTAGAGGATTCTGTGTAATAACCCCAATTTTTGGAAAATTTTGAAACCCTTATGAATAGTGTTTTTTTGCTGAATAAGAAAACTTTTCATGCCACACTATGTAGGGGTTCTGTTATGGATATTCTGAGATTTTATTAGTACTCTATATGGTATATAAGTGTATGTAAAGATCGTCAGAATCCAATTCCGAACACTTTGATTTTTCCCGGAAATCCACTAGATACGGAAAGAATTGAGTATAAGGTAGCAGGATAAAAAGGATTTAAATTAAAGGATTATAATTGTTATGGATAAAAAACTAAGGTTATTATTTGCTGTATTTATTACTAAGATTCGGGAGCTCAAGGCCTTTAATGGCTGCTCTCGTGTTTCGTGGCTCGATCTGCCTTTACGAGATGCCTACGTATCTCTGTGAATTAGAGAATCAAGCCAAAAAATGTAGTTCTGATTGGTGGGGGTGAGACCCCTTATATAGATGTTGGGGGTCCTTGAATTGGACTTGGTATAGGAGACTTGGTGGGCAAGTCTCATAATTAGAATGGACTTTGGAGTCCTAGATAGTAGGAAACTGATTCCTTATCCTTTTAGGTCCCCTTGAGGCTAATCTCTAAGGATTTATATCCTTACCGGGACTCTTCTCAACATCTGATTTTTCCCTTATTAATTAATTACGAAATTAATTAGGGCTTTTGGGCCTTTTTTATTCCATCAGGCCTGATCTGGTCCATCAGGCTTAACCTTTCTGGTCTGAGTATCATATATCTTTTTATTGGGCCTAGCAGCCCACAGCTTGTACAATTAATGCAATATTTAATTATACAATCATAATTTATTTATCCCTATCATTTGCCCCCCAACTTTTGGGAAACATTGATTAGGTTTCGCAGAAGTTAAGTCTATTCGTTCCCTTACAGGGTTTCGTTTTTCCGTAAAGTATGGAGCGACCTACACATTTACAATGAATTTTTCCTTTTATTCAGGAATTATCTTAATTTCCAGGAATTTTCCCCTTATTTCCGGGATTTTTCCCTTATTTTCTGGATTTTTCCTAATTTTCTGGGATTTTCCTTAATTTTCTGGGATTTTCCCCTAATTTTCTGGGATTTTCCCTAATTTTCTGGGATTTTTCCCTAATTTTATGGGATTTTCCCTAATTTTCTGGGCTTTTCAGATTTCCAGCCCTTTTTCGACCAGGATCCTAGTCGAAATTTCGACCTGGATCCTAGTCGAAAATAGGGGTCAGCCTTGCCATCCTGGTCGAAGGAATTCGACTAGGATCCACGACCTGGAATTCGACCAGGATCCTAGTCGAAATTTTGACCTGGATCTAGAACCTGGAATTCGACCAGGATCCTAGTCGAAAATTTGACCTGGATCTAGGTCGAAAATTCCACCCCCTTTTTTTTAGCTTCTTGTCATGAGCCCATCGATTAGGATTTCGACTAGGATTCTAGTCGATATTTCGACCTGAATCCTGTTCAAAAATTCTTTGATTTTCTTGCTTCCTGGTCGAAGGATTTCGACTAGGATCCACGACCTGGAATTCGACCAGGATCCTAGTCGAACTTCGACCTGGGTTTTTAATCCTCATTTTTTGAAAGATGCTTGGTTTATTCGACCTCATTCCTGGTCGAAGCTTCGACCTCAATTCAGTCCCGTTATTCCAGCTATTTTCGGGTGTCTGCTCGAAAGATTTCGGGCAGGATTCACGACCTGGAATTCGACCTGGATTCTGGTCTTTTTTACCCGTTATTTTCGGGAGTCTGCTCGAAAGATTTCGGGCAAGATTCACGACCTGGATTTCGACCTGGTTCTTGGTCTTCCACTAGCCTTCTTTTTTTTAGCTTTAATTTAGGGTATTGTATTTTCCAAATCCTAATTGGATTTGGGCCTGGCCTTTTTGTTGGGCCTTATTAAATTTTACTGAGCCTCTATTATTGGGCTTTTCAAATCTTATTGGGCCCTTTTATTGGGCCTTTTAAAATCTTATTGGGCCTCTTTTATTGAGCCTTTTAAAATCTTATTGGGCCTCTTTTATTGATCTGGGCTTAATACGCCCTGTTTAGAATGCTCTAGAATTCCTAGGAATATTCTGGAATATTCTTTTTTCTGGGCTTTTTCTTATGGGCTTTTGTTCTCAATGGGCTTTTCGTCCCTTCAACTTCCTTTTCCTCTTATATAAAGGAATGAGGAAAGGCTATTACTTCTCACTTTCTCATTTCTTAGTTTTCTTCTTTATCTTCCTACTAAGATTCTCAGAGGAATAACAGCAAGTCGGAGCTCAAAGCCTTTTTCAGGAGCGCTTCTTCAGGTAAGATTCCTCCCTTTGCTTTTCGTGTCTATTTTTCCATTGTGTGCCATTTTAAGATAGCCTATTTACGTGCCCCTTACTTTTTTCAGATGGCTGACAAAAGAATGACTCGCTTGGCCAAGATGAACGTGGCTAGAAAGTCCAACAATTTTCCTATTCGATCGAGGTATACTTCCTTAATCGACATGATCAACACTCGAGGGGACGAGTATCCGTCTGATGTGCATCTGGACACACACGATCATATTAGTGCTTTACGGGATCCCAAGGAGCTGGAAAAGTTGAGTAGCTGCTTCAAAATCAAGGAGCCTTTTAAGCTGGTTCTTGCGGGTCTGGCCGACAGGGCCTGTCAGTGGAAGAAGGACGCGCTATGCGTCTATAGGGATACTCTAAGGGCAGGTATTAGACTCCCTTTTTATCCATTCATTCCTTTGCTACTGGCTGATGTGGGCATCAGCCCTTGCCAACTTCCCCCTAATTCCTGGAGGTTGATTCTGTGCTATCTGTCGCAATGCGCCAAACACAACGTCCCCACTTCTGTTGCTGTCTTCAGGAAGATTTTTCAGTTCAAAAACAGCCCTGATAAAAGTCCGGGTTGGGTTTCTATCAACCAGCGCCCCACTATCCCCCATATCGTGAATGGGAAGTCCATCCCTGACAACAACTTGGGGTGGAAGAAAGATTTTTTGTTTGTTATTTGGGAAGGTGGAGATTGGGGCTCCCTGTTTCGATCATCCTTTGGGCTGGCCGTGGACGGGAGCCCAAATGACATAACTTTGTCTGAGGAGGAGGCTAGAGTGTAAGTCATATGTCATAGCCTATTTGTATATTCGAGGATTCAACTCAACTCAAATAAGAATGTAATAAGTAAATAGTGGAACTACCATCAGAGAGATCTCGCAAAGTAATATCTGTCAAAGGATTCAGAGACAAGGTTCATCTACAGACTTGAGGAATTAATTCACTGAAAGAAGTTCAAGAAATTGATCATGCCTCAGTGATATAAGTCAAGATCGTGGATTTAATCAAGTGACAGAGATCTCGTCAGAGTATCAATTAATTACAAGGATTTAATCTGAAGAAAATCAAAGTGTCAGAGTCAAGACATGAAGAAACGTCACGGAAGTTAGTCACTCATGAACCAGACAGTACATCGAGTGTCAACGTTGAAGTGGTGGAATTGATTCATAATTTTCAGTGATTTTCAGAAGATTTGCAGAAGAATGGTTGCTGCTCAAGACTAGAATTAATTCTCTATTAATTAATTAATTCATCTAATTTAATTAAGAAAATAAATTATATCTGCGAAGAATAATTTATTTATTAATTGAATTAATAGATTAATTAATTCTGAATTAATTTTAGGAATTTTCAGAAGTTTAATTGGATTAAATTCAAATCCTAAATCAGCAAGGCAAATGGAAATGAACTAGCATGACAATCTGGATTGTCATACCGATTGTCATGCTAGGCCATTTTCCATTGTCATACCGAAAGTTACTCTAGGAGGATGATTGTCTTTCTAGTTCATTCTGATTGTCATGCTAGTTCATTCTGATTGTCATGCTAGTTCATTCAGATTGTCTTGCTAGTTCATTCAATTGTCCTACCGAAAGTCTTGCCAGCTATAGGATTGTCATGCCAAGTCAATTCTATTGGTTTTGTTGATTTAAATAGAAGCAGAGAAGCAGCATATCATTTTATCATTCAAACAGAAGAACAAAGAACAAGAAAAGCAGCCGCCTTGAAATATTACATTTTTCATCTGTTTAATTCAAGATCAATTTCTAGATTGTAAAGTTAAATCCAATCAACTAGAAATCTTTATCTTGTTCTTGTGTAACAATCTAGCGGATCAAAATCCCTAGAACTTAATCTCAAATTGCGTTTAGCATTTGAATCTTTTTATTACAAAAATAGAAAAAGTTCATGTCGAATTTATTCTAGATTTGTGATAATTAATTTGAGATTAATTCCTTGTAATCGATACAGTTGTTGTAACACCTTTCAAGTTTAATAATATTTTTATTTAACTTGAATTTTGTTTCACATTTTTTATTCCGCATTTAATTCGATTATTCGGTACTGTTTGTATTCAACCCCCCCTTCTACAAACACATTGGGACCCAACAATTGGTATCAGAGCCTTCTGATTAACGAACAAATCAAGATCCTAGACTTTTGTGATTTTTCAACTCCTTGAATTTTTATTCATTCAAAAATTCATAATGACTTCACATAAAGTTGGAACCGTTAAAATTCCACAATTTGATAAAGAGAATTATATCATGTGGAAGAAGAAGATGCTATTATTTTTACAAGTTGCAAATCCCAAATATTCAAACTTGTTAAAGAAGGGTATAAAAACTCCGATGATTATTGAACCGGAGGTAATAATAGATGGTGTGGTGACTACTGAAGCTAGAACCTATCCAAAAGAGCCTGAAGATTTTACTCCTGCTGAGAAGGAAGAAGCCTCCTTGGATGCCAGCCTTCAATTAATATTAATTGATTCCCTTGATCCCTTGATGAACAGACATGTGATGAACTGTAAAAATTCCAAACACATGTGGGAAACTATTGAGGTGATTAATGAAGGCACAAAGGAAGTTAGGGAGAACAAGTTGGAAATCCTAACCTCTGAATATGAACATTTCAAATCAAATCCAGGAGAAGGAATTACTGAAGTGTTTGAGAGGTACAATATGTTGATCAACAACCTGAACATCAATGGAAAGTATTATTCAATCAGGGAGGTCAACAAAAAGTTCCTTTTAACACTGCCAGCTCATCTTGAACATAGAATCACTGCCATTAGAGAAGCTAGAGATCTGAGTGAGATTTCTTTGGATAGGCTCTATGGAGTGTTAAAAACCTATGAGTTGGAGCAGATTCAACAGAAGGAAGTCTACGGGAAGGATAGAATGGTCAGCACATCTACTGCACTTGTAGTTGAAGGTCAACAACAACAACAATCTCAACAGTTAGAAAGAATGGTACAGTTTTCCAAGGGTGAGGAAAATGAGTTAGTAGCAGAATATGATCCTCCTACTACAAATCAATCAAGTGATGATTTTTATTCCTTGGAAGAGCTGGAGCAATTGGAAGACGAGTCAATGGCCCAAATTGTCAAGAGATTCTCACATGTCAGATTCAAGAGGAATCCCAAGCTTAAGTACAAGTCCAACTACAACAAATTCCAGAAAGGTGGATCTTCATCCTCTAACACCAGCAGTGGTGGATACAAAACAGGGATGGTTGATCGGAGCACCATTAGATGCTATAACTGCAATGAGTTGGGACACTTTGCCACAGAATGTAGGAAGCCAAAGCAAGTAAGAAAGAACTCTGAAAGGGCTTATCTGGCAAAGGGAAGAAGCTGGGATGATACTGACAGTGAAGATGAAGATGAAGGAAATCTTGCTCTTATGGCTATTGATGGAAAAGCTTCATCGTCAAGAATAGAGGTAAAACTTTCTGATGCTGAAATGGTTTATCATCTAAGAGGTAACTTAGATTGTGCACGTCGTGATAATGAACTGTTAAGTTTACAGATCACAGACCTTGAGAAAGAGGTCAATGAATTAAGACTTGTGCACATTAATCAAGACAAATTAAAAGAACATGTATCTTTTCTAGAGAATAGAGTTGACTGTTATAGAAAACTCGAAACTATTCTCAAAGACAAGATCACCGGTCTTGAGACTAAGGTTAGAGCCTACTTCAATTCTTGTTCGAAGGCTAAAGAGTTCTACAGTAAGCAAGCTGTTAATCAAACATCTGGAATAGGTTATGATTACAATGCTGCTATTGGAGAATTAGGCATAAACTCCCCTCCCCATGTCTGTGCTAAAGGGAGGGAAGTACCACATGTGCTTAAGGGTGTTAATGAACCCCTCTATAAAGCATCAATTGCTGAACCATTTGATGCGACCTCTTCTGTTATTCAAGAAGAAATACGTGCTGAGGATCATGCTTATGAGAAGATTGTTTCCAAGTCAAGTGAGTCGAAAGTTCCAGTCAAAGTTGTGAAAGCAACTGAGACTAACTCAGACACACATGAGTTGGATAACAATAATGCCATGTCTACCATGCATAAAGTGCCTGCTGTTAATCACTCTCATAAAGCATGTGGTGTTGCTAATTGTATGTCTTGTGCTTTTAATATGATGTATGCTTATTTTAATGGTAAGCATGTGTCTAATGATAAGACTACTCCTCGTCAGCATGTGAATAACATGAAGCATGATAGGTCTAAGACTGCTAGTCCTTCTAAGGCTAGAAAGGAGACATTTGTGCCTAAGCTTAAACAGAAATTTGTTAAGGCTGTTTACAAGATCAAATGTTCAGTCATTGAGAAAGTTGAGACAATTAAAATTAAAAATGTTGTTTTGCCTGACAAAGGACAATTCTACAAGTATGCCGGGCCCAACCAAATTTGGGTTCCGAAGAAGGTCTAATCCATTTGTAGTGCAGGGCATTAAACAAGTATAACCGGTAGTGTGGATTCTTGACAGTGGATCATCAAGACATATGACCGGAGATAGAGCCCTGCTATCAAATGTGGTTGAGAAAGCTGGCCCCATGGTTACCTTTGGAGATAACAGCAAAGGTTTATCTGAGGGATATGGCTGTTTGCAAGCTGGGAATGTTATCATTGTAATTTTGTATATGGTGCTAGGTTATTATCAGGAAGCAGTATCTAACATATAGCACCAGTGACGAGACTTGAGAATATTACGCCATATCAAGCACCTGCTGCACATTACACTTGGAATTGGACTCTAGTAAGATGTGTACAAGTGTACTCCTAGTTGGTGAGTTAAAAGAGGAAGTCAATACACCACAGTTCATGGACTTTGCAGCTGCATATCTATTGGACTATGCAATTTCTTCTTCACAATCTCACTTCAGGTTGGTATGAACTAGTATACTGCTCAAGCAATCGTCAAGGACATGGTATGGCACTCTAACAGAAGTTATATTTTTATATGAATAAGTAGAGTCGTCATATTGATAACTATCTGATCACTAAGCACAATCATATTGTTTTATATGTGCAGTGGTATATTATTTATGCAACATAACAATTAGTATCTAAAGTACTTGACAAGTATCGGTCAATGATATGTTGTTAACATTATGTTGCAGATATTTGTAAGCTTTTGACATGAATGAGAATTACTTAGACTTTACCCTAAGTGATCAATGTTTTATCAAAAACTCATTCATTTTGAAAAACAAAAATTAAACTTCTTTCTACATTAGTGATTTCTTATTTCATGTAAAATCTTTTGAAATCACTATTGTAAATCATTTTCTCTCTATTACCATATGTTCTATGATACAGGTTCAGTCTCCAATGACTTTCTTTCATTGACAGTCATGAGGTTGAAAACCCACAACGTCTATCCCAGACTGTAAAGACAAACACAAAAACAGAACCAACCAACACTCTCTTACCACTAAATGTAGTATGAATGAGCGTGAGGGAGATAGTGCCTAGTGCACCACATAAGGAAGGTTCTGTAGTCAACCCAGTAGCTCTGTCTCCTACATAGATGAGTAGTATTTAAACCGAGACAACTGCTAGCCCCCATACATCTTCTCAAAAAGATGTAATGGCTAAAAAGGCACAAAAACAGTTACTAGATTCATTCTCTCAACAGGGTGAGTCTATTGAAGTTTGCCTGTCAGCCAAGGTATCCGATGTAGTGTCACCACTTCAAACATAAACAATTCTTGATGCACAAGGAGAGGTTACACACACAAAGGATGAGTTGACGGAAACAAGCATTTCGACCATTTTAAGGTCAGATTCGATTGTTCAAGGTTCGTTAGTGGACCAATTGCCTTTACAGGTGTTAGGAGAGGATACTGATCCAAAAGCCATATGTCAGTGGTCAGTGTCTACCTCCCCAGGCTTAAATCCCCTGGATGTATCTGCGGATAGTGGATCTGACATAGGTGCAGATCGGCAACTTGTTGACAATGATTCAGATATTACCTGATAAGTCACAAGGAAATGTCTTCACAGACATTAGAAGGGAACTTTGATCTTTATGCTAAATTCGTTGGATCATTGTTTACCTTCCCAGAATTCAAATCTGGAACCCTAAAAGGGAAACTAGCAACTTGTAGATTATGACTCAGATTTATCTGACGAGTTTAACAAGGATGGGGATTTGTGAACTCCCATTGCACCACCTGTGACCTCCTTAAGGATGGCTAAGGTGATTTTCCTTGCAGGTACAGCTGGATTATGGAGCTATGAGAGAAGAGTGATACACTTGTGAGAATGAGTGTAAACACGAGTGGAGAGAAGAGTGAAACACATGTGAGGTACACTAAAACACAATCACACACTCACAGTGAGGAAGAAAAAGAAACTACTTGTTATTTCTTTTCCAACCAAGTGAAATATGTGAACTCCTTCAAACGACGGCATACTTTCCTTCTTTAAGGGGGAGATAGAAGCTTAAGTAATAGTTTGGAGGATTCCTCAACTAAGGGGGAGAAATAGCAGGGAGGAAGAAAAAGATCCTAAAAATGTACACTACACCACACCATTGTTGTTTTTAACTACGGATCCTATTGTACGGGAGAGGTGGTAAATACAAGGTGATTTTCTGATAAGGGAAGAAGCTGTTAGAGGAGAACCATTGGTTTTTATCTGCGGATCCTATTGTACGGGAGAGGTGGTAAAACGAAGGTGATCTTCTTTAATCAGTTGATTCTCATAGGGGGAGAAGCAAGAGATATGGGCTTCTCAACAGGAAATGTGGTTGTACAAATGAAGATGGAACTACTTGAAGATATGTTCAGTCTAGAGGAACATCTACTTAGAATCTGGAAAATGTTAAATCTCATCCAGAAATTTTCTGCTATTTACTTTGCATGTATGTTTATATCTTTTTCTTATTTGTTAGTTGAGTTATCCTCTAGGTATTTGTGTGTTATTGTCTAACAAACAAATAGGGGGAGATTGTAAGTCATATGTCATAGCCTATTTGTATATTCGAGGATTCAACTCAACTCAAATAAGAATGTAATAAGTAAATAGTGGAACTACCATCAGAGAGATCTCGCAAAGTAATATCTGTCAAAGGATTCAGAGACAAGGTTCATCTACAGACTTGAGGAATTAATTCACTGAAAGAAGTTCAAGAAATTGATCATGCCTCAGTGATATAAGTCAAGATCGTGGATTTAATCAAGTGACAGAGATCTCGTCAGAGTATCAATTAATTACAAGGATTTAATCTGAAGAAAATCAAAGTGTCAGAGTCAAGACATGAAGAAACGTCACGGAAGTTAGTCACTCATGAACCAGACAGTACATCGAGTGTCAACGTTGAAGTGGTGGAATTGATTCATAATTTTCAGTGATTTTCAGAAGATTTGCAGAAGAATGGTTGCTGCTCAAGACTAGAATTAATTCTCTATTAATTAATTAATTCATCTAATTTAATTAAGAAAATAAATTATATCTGCGAAGAATAATTTATTTATTAATTGAATTAATTGATTAATTAATTCTGAATTAATTTTAGGAATTTTCAGAAGTTTAATTGGATTAAATTCAAATCCTAAATCAGCAAGGCAAATGGAAATGAACTAGCATGACAATCTGGATTGTCATACCGATTGTCATGCTAGGCCATTTTCCATTGTCATACCGAAAGTTACTCTAGGAGGATGATTGTCTTGCTAGTTCATTCTGATTGTCATGCTAGTTCATTCTGATTGTCATGCTAGTTCATTCAGATTGTCTTGCTAGTTCATTCAATTGTCCTACCGAAAGTCTTGCCAGTTATAGGATTGTCATGCCAAGTCAATTCTATTGGTTTTGTTGATTTAAATAGAAGCAGAGAAGCAGCATATCATTTTATCATTCAAACAGAAGAACAAAGAACAAGAAAAGCAGCCGCCTTGAAATATTACATTTTTCATCTGTTTAATTCAAGATCAATTTCTAGATTGTAAAGTTAAATCCAATCAACTAGAAATCTTTATCTTGTTCTTGTGTAACAATCTAGCGGATCAAAATCCCTAGAACTTAATCTCAAATTGCGTTTAGCATTTGAATCTTTTTATTACAAAAATAGAAAAAGTTCATGTCGAATTTATTCTAGATTTGTGATAATTAATTTGAGATTAATTCCTTGTAATCGATACAGTTGTTGTAACACCTTTCAAGTTTAATAATATTTTTATTTAACTTGAATTTTGTTTCACATTTTTTATTCCGCATTTAATTCGATTATTCGGTACTGTTTGGATTCAACCCCCCCCTTCTACAAACACATTGGGACCCAACATAGAGGTTTCAACCTCCTTACGCAAGACAACGGTACTTCCCATTGTTGGGACCTTATCCGGGAGACCGTCCTGGTAGAACGCGGCCTTTCGCCCGTTAATAAGAAAAGTAAGTTCCCTTTCTTATCTCCTTTATTTCCTGCACTTTTATTTCATTGGTTTTCAACTGACTTTGTTTGTTGCAGTGGCTGAGAAGATTGAGGAGGCTACCAAGCCGAAGGACCTGGAGATAACCAGGATGAAGAGGGCTGGGAAGGTTTTTAAAGACCCTCGACTTGGTGATCACTTCCCTGAGTTCCTCCTTCAGGCAATGGAGCCAAGCGAGGAAGGCCCCAACCAAGTTTTGCGCACCAAGCAGAGGCCAGGGGCCTATTTTCAACCTGCCTGGGAGATCCGGGGCAAGGACTCAATCGTGGGCAGCATGGCGCTGTCCAAGGAATGGTCTAAGCATTCCATCTCCCCGGTGGACTATCAAGATTTTGTCCTTCAACAGGACTTAGAGGGGAATGAGCTATTTGGAGCCCAGACTCTGGCGACGGTACGTCCTTTACTTATGCCCTTCGTACTTATCTTTCCATGTTTCTTTTCTGAACTTTCGCTGTTTCTCTTGCAGGCTAACGCCCATTTCCAGGGGGCAATTCACCAAGCTAAAGCTTGGAAGGTTGGCCTGGAAGATGCCAACAAGAAGTTGGAAGAGGCCAACCAAAAAATAGAGGCCCTTGAAGCTCAACTGGCCTCTTCCACTTTTGACCTGGAGACGGCCCGGGCCGAAAATGTCATTCTGAAGGCGCAGAAGGACAAAGCCTTTGATGGCTGGATGGACACCCAAGAATTCAAGGACTTGATGGTGGAGCATGATGCCCTTTTCACCCAGTTAGCTATAAAGAGGGCTGGGATGCTGCTGTGGAGGCCATCCAGGATGAGTTTCCCGAGGTCCTTGAGCAGTCTCCCTTTCCTTGCCCTGTGCGGGTTCCAGAGCTTGGAGGGGTTACTGAGAAGCTTGCTGTTATGATCAAGGACGGAGAGGAGGAAGATTCTTCCGAAGAGGAGTTTGAGCCTGTCGCTAAGAAGGCCAGGGTGCAAGAGCCTCCAAAAGCAACGCCCCAACAGCCAACATCTCCTGCAGAGGGAACTTCTACAGGGACTTCGGAGGGGACAACCGAGACGTCCGAAGGAACGACCGAGACTTCCGAGGAGACTTCAGATAGTGGTTCTGAGGAATCTCAGCCTTCCAAGGCCTAACTTTTTGTATATCTTCTATTTGAACTTCATTCATATCTAAACTTGTCACCCTTCGGGGTTATATTTCATATGTTGCTTTTCTTCTTTCTGTTTTAAATTTACAATCTTAATACGCATTTGAACTTTTAACATCCTTAGATAGAAATAATTTCAAACTCTTTAATATGAAGTCTGGTTTTCCAAAACCTTACACAGCATGGGTTCGACCCTAATCAACAATAACTAGACAATGTAAATTCTACTGGAATATAAAATCCTACGCAAGCAAAGCTTCAAGGTGCTTTTAAACCTACTTGTCACAATGACAAGTGAGAATCGTACTTCGCCTATCTTACACGTAGTAAACCTTCAGGTTTTGTGCGTGCCAGGTCCTCAGGACTTCAAAACCTTCCATAGTTTCCAGCTTGTAGGTTCCTCTACCCTGAACGCTGTTGACTCTGTACGGCCCTTCCCAATTCGGGGCAAGCTTTCCTTTCTGTCCGACACCAGAAGCCTCTATTTTTCTCAAGACTAGGTCACCTTGTTTGAAAAACCTCTCTTTAACCCTTAGGTTGTAGTAGAATGAAGCCTTTTTCTGATATTTCACTATCTTTGCATGTGCTTTATCTCGCACTTCATCGATTAAATCCAAGGCTAACCTCTGCCCTTCCTCATTTTCTTCTGCATTGAAAGCCTGAATCCTTGGAGAGGAATGTGATATCTCTACTGGAACTACTGCTTCTGCCCCATATGCCAACATGAAGGGAGTTGCTCCTGTCGTGACTCTACAGGTAGTCCTGTAGGCCCATAATATTGGAAGTATCTCATCTACCCAATTATTTCTTGACTTCTCGATCCTCTTCTTTAGTCCATCCAGGATTATCCGATTTGCTACCTCTGCCTGCCCATTGGCTTGCGGGTGAGCCACAGAGGTGAATCATAACTCAATTTCATTTTTTTCACAATACTTCTTGAATTCCTCATTGTTGAATTGTGTTCCATTGTCAGTGACGAGTATACTGGGAATTCCATATCGGCACATAATGTTTTCCCACGGGAATTGTGCAACCTGCTTAGTAGTGATTTTGGCCAAGGGTTTGGCTTCGATCCACTTGGTGAAATAATCAATGGCTACAATCAGAAATTTCCTTTGTGCCGTGGCCATAGGAAAAGGCCCTAGAATATCCATCCCCCACATGACAAAGGGAATAGGCGAGTTGATAGAGGTCAGCATCTCGGGGGGTTGTCTAACAACTGGTGCATGCTTCTAACAGCGACCACACTTCCTCACATATTCTTTGGCATCAGCCATCATTTCTGGCCAATAGAAGCCTAAACGAGTTATCTTATGAGCCAAGGCCCTGCCCCCCAAGTGTTGTCCACAAATACCTTCATGCACTTCTTCAAGAGCCAAGCGTGCCTCATCGGGCCTGAGACACCTCAAGTAGGGAACCACGAAAGATCTTTTATAAAGAATCCCATCTATCAAAGAGTACCTTAGTGCCTGAACAGTTAACTTCCGTGCTTCAGTTGCATCACTTGGCAACCAACCGGTCTGAATATGAGCCTTGATGGGATCAATCCATGACGTCCCCAAGCCTACGGGAGCCACTAGCTTAACATCTATGCTTCGTGTCTTCAAAACACGGAAGTACACACTTCCTGAACTTTCTTCAATCTCAGACGAAGCGAACTTTGATAGCGCATCTGCCTTAACATTTTCTTCCCTTGGAATGTGTTCAACATGGCATTCATTAAATTGGGTCATCACAGCCCTTACTAGGCGGACATACTTAGCCATCGTATCATCCCTTACCTCAAATTCTCCCTTTACCTGGGATATGATCAGCTTCGAGTCTCCACGGACCTTTAAGTTTTTGACTCTAAGTGTCCCAGCTAGACCAAGGCCAGCTATCAGGGCTTCATACTCTGCCTCATTGTTTGTGGTTGGAAAATCTAGCTTCATAGCATACTCAATTAAGAACCCATCAGGGCTTTGCAAAACCAACCCTGCTCCACTGGAATTTCTTTTTGATGCTCCATCAAAATAGAGAACCCAATATTCTTTCTCCTTATCATCCTTCTCCCTATCCCCATTGTCGACTCCCTTGTCTTGAGGTATGGTATCTTCCTGCCCCCCGACTTCTTGGTTGGGTATGGTACATTCCACCACGAAGTCAGCTAGTGCCTGGGCTTTTATAGCCGTACGTGGCTTATACTTGAGATCAAACTCTCCCAACTCTATTACCCACTTAATCAATCTCCCACTTTCCTTGGGACTGTGAATGATATTTCTCAGTGGCTGATTTGTTAGCACTTCAATCTGGTGAGCTTGAAAATAAGGACGTAGCTTTCTTGAAGCCATTACCAAGGCTAAAGTGAATTTCTCAATAGTTGAATAATTCAACTCAGCACCATGCAAAATTTTGATGACATAGTATACGGGTTTCTGGACTTTCAGTTCTTCCTTAACCAACACCGCGCTCAAGGCGCTCTCTGAAACAGCCAAGTACAAGAATAAAATTTCACTCAGAACTGGCTTGGCCAATAACGGGGCCTGGGCCATATACTTCTTTAACTCTTCAAATGCCTTCTGGTTTTCCTCACTCCATACAAAGTCTTTGATGCTTTTTAGCGATTTGAAGAATGACAAACACTTGTCCCCCGACTTGGAGATGAATCGTCCTAGTGCAGCAACCCTTCCTGTAAGCTTCTGAACATCCTTAACAGTTTTTGGTGGTTCCATGTCCAGGATCGCCTTTATCTTATCCGGGTTAGCCTCAATTCCCCTCTTTGAGACCATCAGTCCCAAGAATTTTCCAGATCCTACTCCGAAAGCACACTTCGTAGGATTCAACATCATCTTGTGGTACCTCAGGACCTCAAAAGCTTCCCTTAAATGGGCTATATGATCAGTCTTTACTAGACTCTTGACTAACATGTCATCAACATAGACTTCCATAGTCTTACCAATAAGATCCTTAAAAATTCTATTCACCAACCTTTGATAGGTGGCTCCTGCATTCTTGAGACCAAACGCCATAACAAGATAACAATAAACACCAAAGTCAGTGATAAATGATACCTTTGAAATGTCATCCTTATGTATTTTGATCTGGTTGTATCCGCTAAATCCATCCATGAAACTCAGCATCTCATGTCCAGCAGTGGCATCAATCAAAGTATCAATTCTAGGCAGCGGAAAACAGTCTTTGGGGCATGCATCATTCAGATCAGTGAAGTCTATACACATCCTCCACTTTCCATTAGCCTTCTTCACCATTACAGGGTTTGCTAACCACTCTGGAAATTGAATCTCCTCAATGAAACCAGCCTCTAAGAGCTTTTCTACTTCCTGCTTTATAGCCTCTTGTCTTTCCGGGGCAAAATTTCTTTTCTTTTGTTTCACTGTCTTCCGGCTTGGATCTACGTTTAGCTTGTGAGTAATTAACTCCGGGTCTATGCCTGGCATATCAGCTGCTGACCATGCAAACACATCACTATTTTCTTGCAAAAATTTCACTAACTTCCCTCTAAGGGGCTCCACTAATGTGGCTCCAATGAAAGTCATCCTCTCAGGATTCTCGGGGTCTAAAGGAACCGAAACCAATTCTTCTGCTGGCCTTCCTCTATTCTCATCATTTTCTCAAACATCCATATCTTCAATAGGAAGAACCTGCCCCCCGACTCCATCTGCCCTCAAAGAGGCCACATAACAGCTTCTAGCCATTTTTTGATCTCCTCTCTCTTCTCTAATCCCGTTTCGGGTGGGAAACTTCATGACTGAATGGTAGGAAGAGGGGACTGCCTTGAAGGCATGTATCCCTGTTCTCCCCATGATAGCATTATAAGTTGAACTAGCCTTTACCACCACGAAATCCAGCATCTGCGTTGCTTGCCTTGGCTCCGTACCTATGGTGGTTGGCAATTTGATTATCCCTTCCACAGGACATTCTACTCCAGCAAATCCATATATCGGCATGTCGGTTGGTGTCAACTGGGAGTCATTATACCCCATCCTTAGAAAGGTGTCGTGGAGCAAGATATCCACAGAAGCACCATTATCCACAAGAACCCTCTTAACCGGGCTATTTCCTATTATTGGTGTTATGACCAGCGGGTCGTCATGGGGAAACTTCACACCCTCTAGGTCGGAATCATCAAAAGCCAATGTTACTTCTGTCCTGGCCCTCTTCGGGGCTTCTCCAACAATATGCATAACCTCTCTAGTATATGCCTTTCTGGAATTTTTGGACAATCCAGCAGCAGTTGGACCTCCAAAGATCGTGTTTATCACAGGCCCTCGAGGTCTCGGCCCTCCATAAATGGTGTTTATAACTGGTCCTCTAGGTTGGGGGTTTCGCCCCTGATCGTCTTGGTCCCTCCTACGATCCTCAAAATTCTTCCTTCCATTATTATTCCTATCCCCTCCTTCTCCAGTGTATTTGTTCAATCTTCCTTTTCGAATGAGGAACTCAATTTCATCTTTCAATTGCCTACACTCATCGGTGTCATGGCCAACATCTTTGTGAAACCTGCAATACTTGCTCTTATCTAGCTTGGCGGGATCAGCCTTCAAGGGCTTAGGCCAGCGAACATCTCTGTCTTTCTCAATCTCCATCAAAATCTGACTTCTAGGAGCATTAAGCTTAGCGTATTCAGTGAACTTTTGCCCAGGTCCTCCCTTCTTGGGGGTTGAATCAGGGTTTTGTTCGGTTCTAGGATATTTGTCCTTTGCAATATATTCTAAATCAGTTTTTCGCTTCTTACCTCCAGTGGGCTCATTACTTACTACGGTCTTCCTCATGCTTTCTTCAACCTTGATATACTTCCCTGCCCTCTCTTGGAGTTGCAACATGTTTTCAGGGGGACGTTTGGCCAAGGACATCTTGAAAAACTCATCCCTGGTTCCTTGTTGTAGTGCTATCATGGCTACCTTATCATCAAGGTCTGGGACTTTTAAAGCCTCCTTTGTAAAACGATTCAGGTAATCTCTCAAGGATTCCTTAGCTCCCTGCACAAGACTCATAAGGGATGCTGAACTTTTCTCATGGACTCTTCCACTGATGAATTGCTTGATAAAAGCCTGAACTAATTCTCTGAACGATCCAATAGAATTTGGGGGCAGGCGACTGTACCATCTTTGAGCCATACCCGACAGGGTTTGAGGGAAGGTCCGACACTTTATAGCATCATTCACGGGTTGCAGCAGCAGTGTATTAGAGAATGTCCTAACATGATTAGCGGGGTCTCCCGTGCCATCGTAGGCTTTGATAGTGGGCATCTTGAATTTCCTCGAGATATGGGCATTCATTATCTCTTCTGTGAAGGGTGGAGTTGGATCATCAGGATCTCCAAGGGGAAGGAGATTGCTTGGATCAGTTCTTGGGACAGCAGCCCTTCTTCTTACCGGACCATCCAGGTCTATGACAGGAGGAAGATTTCTCCCCCTAAGAGGTATCTGGGGCCTGGTGGCCTGGTGAGCCTCCAAATCACGCCTCAGCCTTTGGATTTCAGCCTCATGAGCCCTGATCCTTTCCTGCACTTCTTGGGGATTCGCCCCTGGGGTGCTTTGGGGGCGTTGCCTTCCATCGGCCATTGGCTCTTTTCCAGGACGCCTCCTTCTCGGGGCCACTTCATCATCCGAAGATTCAGAGTCTCTTTTACTGTAAGGACCAGAAAATTCCCGATCCTCAGGGATAGGACCCAAACCTCGTATATAGGGGGGCGACTGCCCTCGTGCTTCGCTTCGCCCAGCATATCCGCTTCCTCCAACCTCAGTATGAAGGGGCATCCCATAAGGGGGGTTAGTAGTAACAATAGTTGAATATTCATACCCGACGGGTCGAGAATTCACAGGTATATGTACTTGTTGGACTTGAGGATTCGTACCTTGAATAGTCGGGGGAGTTGTCCCTTGTGGCTGAGGATGAGTTGCCCCTGTCTGGGCTTCCCCCTGAGTAGATGCATAAGTTGAATGGGGAGGAACCTCCACGATTGATGAAATCACCATTGGTTGTCTCTGATGGTATTCCTTCCTCTAGAGCTCCAATTGTTCTCCGTGTTCTCGCCATGGTTGTTGTTGCGTTTCCCACAGACGGCGCCAAATGTTATGGATAAAAAACTAAGGTTATTATTTGCTGTATTTATTACTAAGATTCGGGAGCTCAAGGCCTTTAATGGCTGCTCTCGTGTTTCGTGGCTCGATCTGCCTTTACGAGATGCCTACATATCTCTGTGAATTAGAGAATCAAGCCAAAAAACGTAGTTCTGATTGGTGGGGGTGAGACCCCTTATATAGATGTTGGGGGTCCTTGAATTGGACTTGGTATAGGAGACGTGGTGGGCAAGTCTCATAATTAGAATGGACTTTGGAGTCCTAGATAGTAGGAAACTGATTCCTTATCCTTTTAGGTCCCCTTGAGGCTAATCTCTAAGGATTTATATCCTTACCGGGACTCTTTTCAACATCTGATTTTTCCCTTATTAATTAATTATGAAATTAATTAGGGCTTTTGGGCCTTTTTTATTCCATCAGGCCTGATCTGGTCCATCAGGCTTAACCTTTCTGGTCTGAGTATCATATATCTTTTTATTGGGCCTAGCAGCCCACAACTTGTACAATTAATGCAGTATTTAATTATACAATCATAATTTATTTATCCCTATCAATAATAGAGGATCATAAAAAGGAATATAATGTATTGAGAAAGGTTAAGGGAACCTAAGTAATAAGATCCCGGGTATGATCCTTCAAACGATAAACGAAAACGAAAGTTAAGCGAACCGTATAGCAGATCAGCGGTCATTAGGCAAACAATTAGGAAGTTAAGCAAATGGATTAGAGAGAGTGATGTCACCCAACCAATGAGAAGAGGACAAAGAGGGAAGGATGACATCACAACATGACATAGGCATGACATGGGAAGGAAGGAGATGTGGTGGCTTTTTAACCACACAAAATTAAGGGCAACTAGGTAATTTACTAAAACAAAAACAAAATCAAACCAACCAAGCCAAGCAAATCATTTTCATCAAAACACAAAAAATCAATTCCCTCATTCAAGCAAGTTAGCTCTCGGCTTTTTACTATTGCAAAGGGAGAGAAATTCAAAACTCAAGATCCAAGCTTCCTAAATTGGTGAGTTAATTCCCTAATCATCTTTATGCTTAGTTAGGGCTATATCATGAGTTTAAGCCATCAATTCCTTCTCAATCTTCTTCATTTAATCAATGAAGAAGACAATGAATAGTGTTTTCAAGTTTTTAACTTGAATTTTTTCTTGATTTCCTTGAAGATCCAAGCATTCCTAAGACTTCTCAAAGCTTCTTAAGGCTTCCTAGCTCCTCCCACCACTTCAAGGAAGGTATATCATCTCCAAACCCTAGATTCCTATGTATTATAAGATGATTTTGATTAGTATGGTGATATTGTAGCTTAATGTTTGTGGTTTAGAGTTTGGGTTGAAATGGTATTGAAATGAAATGGTAAATCTTGTTATTTTGGTTAAAAGAATGTAGTATAGTTAAATTCAAGCTTAGGCATAAGTAGGAATGTTAAAATTGAATTGGTTGGGGCTGATATGATGTGATAAGGATGGATGTTGGTTGTATGTTGGATTTGAGATTGAATTGGGTTGGTTTTGAATGGTTTTAAATTGGGAAATCGCGTAAACATAGCCGTCGTAACGTCCGATTTTCTTTAGACTGTTTTTGTGCATAACATTAGGACCCGAGAACCCCCTGCTAGATTATGATCATTGCCATGTCTAGATAGCTCGTGTTACGAGCTTCGTTTTGATATGTAGTTTGTTCAATTCCGATGCACGGTTTAGGAGAAACGACCGTTTCAAGTAACGGCGTTTCGCGAACGAAACTTTTCCCCTCGCCTTACTTTGAAACATAGGTTAAAGACCAAAAAGGGTTAATTAATGTATGAAACATTTATGGTAAGTGTGTTAGGAAGTTAGTAAGACACTCGCGAAGGAATCGCCTTAAAACTCGTAAAGGTTAAATTATTAAAAATGGTGGAGCCGAGGGTACTCGAGTGACTTAAGAGAATCAATAAGCGCAAAACAAACGTTAGAGTCTAAGTTCGTTAAAGTATAGATTTACAAGTGACTTTGGTTTAATTCCAACTTACTTGTTGTTTATAGGTTACCAGACTCGTCCTGAGCCTTTTATCACCCCAAGTCGCTCAGGCAAGTTTTCTACCCTTTATAACTGTTGTTGTGATGTATTTGTGTATATGCATGATCTTGCGTTAAATGCATATTTGTTATAGCAAATTCTTGCGATATATTGTAGCATGTTATATGGTACATATGCATGCCTGTTTCATATTCTTGCCATATATATCTGATTGGTTCAGTTGATAATACCTATGCTAGAGGATAGCGGTAACTTGCATATACCCTTATTATAAGGACCCAAAAGGTGAAAACATTTTCTAAAACCGGGAGTCGAGGATCCCGAGTAGATTTTGTATATATGTATATATATACATATATATTTATATATATATGGTTATAGTTTTCAAAACTATTAATCGAATAAGGGTTATTCGATAACTTTATTTTATTTAATAAATATTATATGAATATTCATTCGAGGGCTTATGACTTCTTTATTTTATTTATTGAATATTATTTGAATATTCATTCGAGGGCTTATGACTCAGTTTATATTATTTAATGAATATTATTTGAATATTCATTTGAGGATCTATGACTCCGATTATTTGCTGAGATATGTTCTTTATTTTATTAAAGAATAAGGTGTCGATAATCAAACTTATCTTTGATTATTCAAATAAAGATAGTACTTTCGTATAAGTATATCTTTGGTTATTTAATACTCGTTTCAAGTATAAGTTTTAATACTTCTACTTCAATTATTTTTATAAAGATTATTCTTTATGGGAATATTATTTAAATAATAATATTCAGATATTTTCTAAACATATTGGGACTGATTTACTTCATTAAATCAGCATTACTCCAAACACTCTTTAAAGTGTTTTCGAGTCTTCAAAATGATTTTTAAAAGTTAGAGCGGATCCCAAAACTCATTTTTATATTTAAGATATTCCTTTTAAAGGGGATTTAAATACTCGCTCGAAACCTGAGGGATCCGGCTCTGTGGTGTATTTTATATTCGCAACAAGGTTGCAGTTTTGGTAAATGACTTGATTACTTACCCAACGTTCGGGAAGTAAGTCCATCTATTGAGTCGGCATAAGCAACATGGGCTCAGTGGGCGTCCATAATAGTATAAGTGGCTCAGTGGGAGTCCATCAAATGCATAAGTGGCTGAGTGGCAGTCCAGCATAAGGTCCTATTGCGACCAGGGTGATGACCAGTGGGGAATTCGTCCATCTACTAGTAGAAAATGTTACTTATTGGTATCTTTGCCTGATCAGCGAGATATCTGGTTTATGCCAAAATTCTTTTCCTTTCCCAAAATTTATTGGATGTTTCAAACTCTGTTCATACTTTACATGACAGAGGTTTTCAGGAAATGTATAAAGAAGATGTATATGTGGATATATATATACATATCAGAACTTAATGAAGTATATCATAACTTCATTTCCTTTAATAATATTTCAAAGGTTTAATCTATTCAAATCTTGTCTGGTATTCTCATCTATGTGATGAACTGTTGAAAGCTCATTATACTTTGAACAGTGGTAGTTCAAGTAGCTTTATAAATGATATAAGTGTAGTGAAGTATTTGGTAACTTCATCCCTTATTTCTACTTATATCTAGTAAGTAATTATCTTACACATGATAAAAGATTCTAGTAAGTATCCATTTAGATACTTATATTATTGTTATCACTATATATTATCTTGCGAGCTGTAAGGCTCACTCTTGCTTTATTTCTTCATCACACAACAACAGTTAGGAAAGATGGCCAGACTCCAGCAGACCCAGCGCAAGCGTATGGGAAGCGTCCCGCGTCTTCCCGATGATGTTGTAGCTGCTATAGCTGCAGAGGTAGATCTATTGGTAGATCAGGCACTCTACTTTTGAGAATCAAATTATGTATAATTATAACTTGTGGCAGATAATGGCAATTAACTGTAAATTATCAAGTAATCATTTTGGGTTGTAATAACTCTTAAATCGTGGATTCAAAGACTTGTACTTATTTCAATTTCATCTCTGAGACTATAACGGGTTGTGGTGTATGTTAGTGTGGGGTCACAGCATAAGGTTATTTATTATTAATTAAGTGAAGTGATATTGTGGAAAGAAAGACCGTGACGACCCGGATCCCCGACCCCGGATCTGGGGGTGTTACAGAAGTGGTATCAGAGCTAAGCGTTATAAACCTCAGAGATGATGTGACGTTAAGATAATAAGTTCATTAAGATAATAAGAACTCTTGCCAAGTTCATAGTCGGGCTTCCTAACGTAGTACTGACAGTTAAAATCCTTATGGGAACCCTTATAAATATCGTGACAGGAGCGTAGTTCGTTATCGTATATGGTAGCGGGACACCGAACCCTGAGGTTGAGGAGCAACAACGCGATGATGTTTTATTACTTATTGGAGATCAGATTATGGATCCGATAGAGAGTCCTAACGCAGGACCGGATGATGTTGATATTGAGGATGTAGCAGTTGAGGATGTTGTCCTAGAAGGGATAGTTGTTGAGGAGGATCCCAAGGAGGATCCTGACAAGATTGGATAAAGGACCACTGATGAATTGATGACCATGGTTAGGTCGACTACCAGAGGTAGGATTGGCCGGTCACTACCGGAGGTTCGTTCAAGTTTGTAAAGATAGTAGCCCCTTTAACGCGGCTTACTCGTAAGACTGAGAAGTTCGAATGGACATAGAAATGCGAGAACAGCTTTCAAGAACTGAAGCAAAGGTTGGTGACGGCCCCTATGCTGGCGTTGCCGGATGGAAAAGGAGATTTTGTGAAGTGTAGTGACGCTTCGCACAAGGGCTTAGGGTGCGTGCTTATGCAGCACGGTAAGGTAATCGCGTACATGTCAAGACAATTAAGGTAATATGAAATTCGATATCCCCACCCATGAGCTTGGGCTCGTGGCAATAGTTTTGCCCTAAAGATTGGAGGCACTACTTGTATGGAGAGAAGTGCGAGATTTACCTAAGCCATAAGTACTCTAGTACATTTTCCCGTAGAGAGAGCTCAACATACGCCGGAGGAGGCGGTTAGAGCTAATCAAGAATTATGATTAGGAGATTCTTTATCATTCGGGGAAAGCCAATGTGGTGGCTGATGCCCTTAGTAAAAAGGAGAGACTCAAGATAATAATGTCTTTGGGAGAGTTTATAAGAGATTTTGAGAAAATAGAAATAGAAGTGAAGGTAACCGGAGCCGGTACCGAAAAGCCGTTTGAGATTGCAATACAGTCCGAATTATCGGAAGAGAACATATTGTGCCAGAAAAAGTGATGAATGAAGGCAGAGAGCCAACAATTAGATAAAAGATTAATACCGAGAAAGATGATAAAGGAATAATGAGGTATTCCTACAGAATTTGGGTTCCAAATGTTCAAGAGCCTAAAGATGAAATCTTAGATGAAAGCTAGTTTGAGGAATAAGATTTAGAGCAAACCCTGAACGTGATAGTCAGGGAGGTCGCCATCAAGATAGAAGGAACCCATGACATAATGGAGTGGAAAATGAGGATTTTAAATTAAAAGATGACCCCAATTATGGGGAGTAGGATGAAACATTTCATACTAAGGAAACAGAAAGTCGAGTAAGGAAAGGAGACCCGAGACGGTACTCCTATACGGCAATTCATGGACCTGTCTAAAAGAACTTAGACTATTATCCCCAACCACCACCTTGAGGAAACAATGCGGTAGGAAATTCTTTCATGACCTTTAAGTCGCTAAGCTCTCAGAGTTCCAAGGAACAAGCTGACACAGCCGAGGCAAGAGCCTGGCTAAAGGAAATAGAGGAATCATTTGAGATTCTAAATGATCGACGAATCATAAAAGAGTGTTTTTGTCCCTTACCCTCCTAAGAGAGAGGCCACCCGCTGATGAAAGGCCAAGGAAGGCACGGAGCAAGAGATTATAATAAACTGATTGAAGTTCAGTCAATTGTTTTCAGGAAAGTACTTCCCAAGGTTATGGAAATAGTGTAAAAGCTTTAGAGTCAGAACAAAGGCGGACGAGTATGATGAAATATGAAGCTAAGTTGTAAAAGTTGTCAAGATTCGTTCTGATGACAAGAATCCCAGAACGATGTGATGCTTGAAGTCAATGATTAGTGGGTTCATGAAATAATGATAAGAGAAAGGAAAAATAAAAAGAAACTGAAGTGGAAAGGAATATAAAGGCAATAGAGTTTGAGGAATGATAAGGGAGTTGGGTATGAGGAAACCCTAAAGACTCGTAGCAATAGAAATAGAAAAGTATGTAATCGTCAGGATGAGGGTGATTCACCATGAGTTAAAGTTGATGATTGAAGGAATAAGAGATACATATATTTTATCCCCTGTAAGTTGGGAGGATTCGAGGAAACCTTGAGATAATTCGAAGGATAAATAATGAGACGCGGATAGACTAAAGAGACAAGAAAGTAAGAGATTAGGAAAATTGGATGAAGGAAGGACCTTCAAGAATGAAAAGTGTAAGACCGGTGGCATGACACCTAGAAAGGGAGATGCCAGGTATGAAAGATATCCCAACATTGAGATGACTGTTGAGGTAAACAACAAAGGTAAATAAGGAATTATTAAGAAGAAGTTCGCGTTGAACACGACCAATATCTTTCAGAACATCCTCGTTATCGTTACCAAATTAGGCAAGAAAAGCGGATAACCGTTGTTATCTTTTGGAGGCCATAATTGATTGACCTCATTTTGAATACAGATGTTATTGTGAAATTAGGCATATACTATCGAGGTGGGAATGATTGAATAAGACACCCTTATCAGGGATATATGACTTGATTTATCCATGGAAGGATGCATGTACCTTTTTAAAGGTGTAATTAAGGATAGAACATCGGTAACTTAAAATGAATCTTAGGGGAATGCATAAAGGTTGGCATTTCACCCTTAATAGGGATAGTATGAGTTTTGACAGTATGAATTGGAAAGGATTAAGGTAATAACAACCTTTAAGAATCAGTGGAGAAATTTTCAGAAGTATATAGACAATGATTCTGGTATTAATAAATGGTATCTTGATATGCCCTATATCTAGGGGATACAGGAGGAACGATTTAAAGATAACCTTAGAGGTTTTACAAGGAGAAAGGTAATATTCAAAATTCTCAAGAATAGAAATGTTGATAAAGGAAATGTGATGTAATTATAATGATGCCAAGTGGGGCACATGTTAAACCACGAGAAAGTATGGATCGAACCAGTAATGGTCAAAATTGTTCAGGGCAATTAGGACTTAAGATAAAAGATGATCTAAGTATGATTGAGAGTCAGTCGTGACAGTGATTAACCTCTAAAGACTGAGGCAATAACTTATGGAAAAATGGTGATATTTTTTTTTACTCATCAGATTTTAAGGAAAACATCTTCACATAAGCTGTGATTGAAATGAGGTAGAAAATTTATTTGGAGGTGGTTAAAATGACATTGACTGTAAGGAAATTTTACTATCAGGAAAGGCCAAAGAGGTGGCCGACACTTTAAAGGTAAGAGGATAATTATAGGCGCTTGTGCCAAAGGAATACAGTGATGATGGTTAAAGCTATGAAGGTTGTATTATGGTTTGGAAGATTGACATTCCTTCTGATGACTGTGCAATACCCAGCCGTAATAGTAGTTGGTAAAGGTTTAATTCGTGTAATCGCCATGAGCGGGCTATCTATCTTAGAAGGTACTATCTTGAGAATGAGCCTGGACCATATTTCAAAAGGACTAAACGAACCTTGGAGTTAAGTCTTCTATTGAAGGCATACGATTAAGAATGGTATTAACCTGCTATCGTTGCTTTGATTGAAACTCTTCTGCAATTTTATCTGCTTCATGTCATATGTATGTCAAGTTCAGGAGTGTTCTTCATGAATCAAGAACGGTGATTATGTTAACTCCTTAGAAGAATTAGATACGACATATATGGACTCCGTATGGTTAGATATTAAGATTTCATGGAAAGTGAATGATGACAGTAGGTCAGTAGTGGACCATAGTAAGGCAGCAATGATTCTGCGAGTAACGAGCTGATTACAACCGTGAGAGTTGTATTGGAATGGATGTTGAGATTGAGTACCACTAAACGGGTCGTGGTAATGTACAAGTTACCATTGATAGACTAATTAAGTAGAGTATCTACCTATTGAATATTTATTCCTTCTTATGAAAAGAGAGTCGTATTACTATACGAGGAAGGTTGCGGTGCAAGCATAGAATTCTATTAACAATGATGTATAAAATGAGATTCCAGATTCGATTTTCGATGTCGAGGGAATTTCAAAGGTGATTGAGTATAAGCTGGAGGAAGAGCATGGGTCCATAGAATGATGGACGGAATAGCAAAAATATCTAGGCACGTGAAATGCGATGCTATAATACTTGATGTTGATATAAATACATATATGTTTTGTTCTTCTATGACAAACCTCTATAGTTCAGAGGTAGGTTCCAAGCCAGATATTTTGTGGCAGTATATTTTTTTTTTCATATATACAATTCACTTCAATTCGTTCTTTTCTCTTCTTTTCATTTTGTATAAGCTGAGAAGAACAACCCTTCCAAAAGGGGAGGTATTACCGAATGACTATCTATCTGTGTGATAGAAGCCGAGTAGGATACCAGCTATTGTTTAATTGCTTGTCAAGTACTAAAGGCTGGCCACCTTCTGTACTAACTATGCGATATAACAAGTGTTCATGATCATAGTGATCTCTCAATAAATTCTTTTACTTCTATATGAAGGATTAAGCTTTCGAAGATAGAAGCAGCTGAAAAAGGAGTAGTAAAGTTTTGGTGGTATGCGGAATGGAAACACATTCGTGATACTAAGTTGACGAGGTTATTAAAAGGTTATAGAATGCTAACGAGCAAAAGTATAACCAGTATAATATTAGGAACGAAAGGTAGTAGCGATTACGAACTGGAAAAGAATGGGTATTGAGAAGCAAAAGCTCTAATGCTAAAAGCTATAATGAGAGTCTGTGCAATAGACTTAAAAGAAATTGGAATGATCACTTAACACGGATTGAGTTTTCTTACGACAATAGATCTTATGTCATTATCGAGTTGTCGCCTTATGAGATCCTTGAGGGAAGACAATGTCGATCTCTCTTATGTTAGGATGAAGTTGTAGAGCGCAAGATGCTCGGACCCGCAGTAGTCCAAAGGACCAAGGATATAATAGACCTAATCGGAGGACGGCTGGTAGTAGCCCAAGATGGACATAAGAAGCATGTTGATTTGACATGAAAGGACAAGGAATAGGAAGTAGGGGACCTAGTGTTGTTATAGGTATTCCCTTGGAAAAGAAGGATGAGGTTCGGAAAGAAATGAAAGCTAAGTCCACGAATTGTTGGACCCTTGGATATATTAAGACGTATTGGGAGGATAGCATATGAGCTAGCCCTAACCCCGAACATGTAGTAGGTCGTAACGTGTTTCACGTATCAATGTTAATGAAGTGTAATTCAGATTCCAGATAAATAGGGGCATATGAGCGCATAGATATGCAACCCGACGTAACCTATGTGGAGCAACCAGGAAAGGTTATAGAGTGAAAAGGAACAAGTGCTTAGGAGAAGGATTATCAAACTAGGCAGAGTTTGTGGTAGGACCACAATGTGGGAAAATTTACTCGAGAGTTAGAAAGTGCAATGCTAAGAGCGTATCTCTATTCATTTTCTATCTGATTCCGGGACGGAATCCTTTTAAGGAGGGGAGACTGTAATAACCCCAATTTTTGGAAAATTTTGAAACCCTTATGAATAGTGTTTTTTTTGCTGAATGAGAAAACTTTTCATGCCACACTATGTAGAGGTTCTGTTATGGATATTCTGAGATTTTATTAGTACTCTATATGGTATATAAGTGTATGTAAAGATCGTCAGAATCCAATTCCGAACACTTTGATTTTTCCCGGAAATCCACTAGATACGGAAAGAATTGAGTATAAGGTAGCAGGATAAAAAGGATTTAAATTAAAGGATTATAATAGAGGATCATAAAAAGGAATATAATGTATTGAGAAAGGTTAAGGGAACCTAAGTAATAAGATCCCGGGTATGATCCTTCAAACGATAAACGAAAACGAAAGTTAAGCGAACCGTATAGCAGATCAGCGGTCATTAGGCAAACAATTAGGAAGTTAAGAAAAGGGATTAGAGAGAGTGATGTCACCCAACCAATGAGAAGAGGACAAAGAGGGAAGGATGACATCACAGCATGACATAGGCATGACATGGGAAGGAAGGAGATGTGGTGGCTTTTTAACCACACAAAATCAAGGGCAACTAGGTAATTTACTAAAACAAAAACAAAATCAAACCAACCAAGCCAAGCAAATCATTTTCATCAAAACACAAAAAATCAATTCCCTCATTCAAGCAAGTTAGCTCTCGGCTTTTTACTATTGCAAAGGGAGAGAAATTCAAAACTCAAGATCCAAGCTTCCTAAATTGGTGAGTTAATTCCCTAATCATCTTTATGCTTAGTTAGGGCTATATAATGAGTTTAAGCCATCAATTCCTTCTCAATCTTCTTCATTTAATCAATGAAGAAGACAATGAATAGTATTTTCAAGTTTTTAACTTGAATTTTTTCTTGATTTCCTTGAAGATCCAAGCATTCCTAAGACTTCTCAAAGCTTCTTAAGGCTTCCTAGCTCCTCCCACCACTTCAAGGAAGGTATATCATCTCCAAACCCTAGATTCTTATGTATTATAAGATGATTTTGATTAGTATGGTGATATTGTAGCTTAATGTTTGTGGTTTAGAGTTTGGGTTGAAATGGTATTGAAATGGAATGGTAAATCTTGTTGTTTTGGTTAAAAGAATGTAGTATAGTTAAATTCAAGCTTAGGCATAAGTAGGAATGTTAAAATTGAATTGGTTGGGGTTGATATGATGTAATAAGGATGGATGTTGGTTGTATGTTGGATTTGAGGTTGAATTGGGTTGGTTTTGAATGGTTTTAAATTGGGAAATCGCGTAAACATAGCCGTCGTAACGTCCGATTTTCTTTAGACTGTTTTTGTGCATAACATTAGGACCCGAGAACCCCCTGCTAGATTATGACCATTGCCATGTCTAGATAGCTCGTGTTACGAGCTTCGTTTTGATATGTAGTTTGTTCGATTCCGATGTACGGTTTAGGAGAAACGACCGTTTCAAGTAACGGCATTTCGCGAACAAAACTTTTCCCCTCTCCTTACTTTGAAACATAGGTTAAAGACCAAAAAGGGTTAATTAATGTATGAAACATTTATCGTAAGTGTGTTAGGCAGTTAGTAAGACACTCGCGAAGGAATCGCCTTAAAACTCGTAAAGGTTAAATTATTAAAAATGGTGGAGCCGAGGGTACTCGAGTGACTTAAGAGAATCAATAAGCGCAAAACAAGCGTTAGAGTCTAAGTTAGTTAAAGTATAGATTTACAAGTGACTTTGGTTTAATTCCAACTTACTTGTTGTTTATAGGTTACCAGACTCGTCCCGAGCCTTTTATCACCCCAAGTCGCTCAGGCAAGTTTTCTACCCGTTATAACTGTTGTTGTGATGTATTTGTGTATATGCATGATCTTGCGTTAAATGCATATTTGTTATAGCAAATTCTTGCGATATATTGTAGCATGTTATATGGTACATATGCATGCCTGTTTCGTATTCTTGCCATATATATCTGATTGGTTCAGTTGATAATACCTATGCTAGAGGATAGCGGTAACTTGCATATACCCTTATTATAAGGACCCAAAAGGTGAAAACATTTTCTAAAACCGGGAGTCGAGGATCCCGAGTAGATTTTGTATATATGTATATATATACATATATATATATATGTATGGTTATAGTTTTCAAAACTATTAATCGAATAACGGTTATTCGATAACTTTATTTTATTTAATGAATATTCATTCGAGGGCTTATGACTTCTTTATTTTATTTATTGAATATTATTTGAATATTCATTCGAGGGCTTATGACTCAGTTTATATTATTTAATGAATATTATTTGAATATTCATTTGAGGATCTATGACTCCGATTATTTGCTGAGATATGTTCTTTATTTTATTAAAGAATAAGGTGTCGATAATCAAACTTATCTTTGATTATTCAAATAAAGATAGTACTTTCGTATAAGTATATCTTTGGTTATTTAATACTCGTTTCAAGTATAAGTTTTAATACTTCTACTTCAATTATTTTTATAAAGATTATTCTTTATGGGAATATTATTTAAATAATAATATTCAGATATTTTCTGAACATATTGGGACTGATTTACTTCATTAAATCAGTATTACTCCAAACACTCTTTAAAGTGTTTTCGAGTTTTCAAAATGATTTTTAAAAGTTAGAGCGGATCCCAAAACTCATTTTTATATTTAAGATCTTCCTTTTAAAGGGGATTTAAATACTCGCTCGAAACCTGACGGATCCGGCTCTGTGGTGTATTTTATATTCGCAACAAGGTTGCAGTTTTGGTAAATGACTTGATTACTTACCCAACGTTCGGGAAGTAAGTCCATCTATTGAGTTGGCATAAGCAACATGGGCTCAGTGGGCGTCCATAAGAGTGTAAGTGGCTCAGTGGGTCCATCAAATGCATAAGTGGCTGAGTGGCAGTCCATCATAAGGTCCTATTGCGACCAGGGTGATGACCAGTGGGGAATTCGTCCATCTACTAGTAGAAAAGGTTACTTATTGGTATCTTTGCCTGATCAGCGAGATATCTGGTTTATGCCAAAATTCTTTTCCTTTCCCAAAATTTATTGGATGTTTCAAACTCTGTTCATACTTTACATGACAGAGGTTTTTAGGAAATGTATAAAGAAGATGTATATGTGGATATATATACATATCAGAACTTAATGAAGTATATCATAACTTCATTTCCTTTAATAATATTTCAAAGGTTTAATCTATTCAAATCTTGTCTGGTAGTCTCATCTATGTGATGAACTGTTGAAAGCTCATTATACTTTGAACAGTGGTAGTTCAAGTAGCTTTATAAATGATATAAGTGTAGTGAAGTATTTGGTAACTTCATCCCTTATTTCTACTTATATCTAGTAAGTAATTATCTTACACTTGATAAAAGATTCTAGTAAGTATCCATTTAGATACTTATATTATTGTTATCACTATATATTATCTTGCGAGCTGTAAGGCTCACTCTTGCTTTATTTCTTCATCACACAACAACAGTTAGGAAATATGGCCAGACTCCAGCAGACCCAGCGCAAGCGCGTGGTTAACGTCCCGCGTCTTCCCGATGATGTTGTAGCTGCTATAGCTGCAGAGGTAGATCTATTGGTAGATCAGGCACTCTACTTTTGAGAATCAAATTATGTATAATTATAACTTGTGGCAGATAATGACAATTAACTGTAAATTATCAAGTAATCATTTTGGGTTGTAATAACTCTTAAATCGTGGATTCAAAGACTTGTACTTATTTCAATTTCATCTCTGAGACTATAACGGGTTGTGGTGTGTGTTAGTGTGGGGTCACAGCATAAGGTTATTTATTATTAATTAAGTGAAGTGATATTGTGGAAAGAAAGACCGTGACGACCCGGATCCCCGACCCCGGATCTGGGGCTGTTACATTCTGCATCAGCAAGGACTCCATCAACTACAGCTGTCAAGCTTGGACCATGTGAAAACTCCATTAAGGTAGATGTCACAAGCTATAGAGGTATGATTGGCTCGTTACTCTATCTTACTGCAAGTAGACCAGATATTATGTATACTACATGCTTATGTGCAAGGTTCCAAGCGGATCCTAGAGATATTCATCTCGTTGCTGTTAAACGAATCTTGAGATATCTTAAGGGAACACCAAATCTAGGTATTTGGTACCCTAAAGAATCTAGTTTTAACCTTGTTGGATATACAGATTCAGATTACGCAGGAAGTGTTGTTGATAGGAAAAGCACCTCAAGGAGTTGTCAATTCCTAGGTAGCAGACTAGTCTCATGGTACAGCAAGAAACAACAAACAGTTTCCAATTCAATGGCCGAGGCTGAATATATTGCTGCTGGAAGCTGCTGTGCTCAGATCTTATGGATTAGGAATCAGCTACGGGACTATGTCTCTGTATTGAACAAAATAACTATTCTTTGTGACAATACAAGTGCAATAGCCATCAACAATAACCCTGTGCAGCATACAAGGACCAAGCACATTGACATCAGGTATCATTTTATTAGAGAGCACGTCATGAATGGTACTGTTGAACTATTTTTTGTTCCAACAGAAGAACAAATAGCAGATATTTTCACTAAACCTCTTGATGAATCCGCATTTACCAGATTAGTTGGTAAATTGGGTATGTTGAATAGCTTTAGAGATTAAACTTGTTAATATCTAAAATCTGTTCTTGAATGAATTTACAAATGAATTTTTCATAAATGAAAAATTCATTTGCAAATTTATTTTATCATATTTTCCATAATTCTTGCTTATTTCTATGTAAGTTTTATTATCTTATCTTATTTATTTATTCTACTTGTTAATTTTAATATCTCAGAATATTTTATTTTCTCTAAAAATATTTTTCTATGAATTTTATTTGCTAAAATTCAACAGAAATCTATTTTTTGAATAAAATATAATTATTTCTGAAATATTGCTATTGTTTTTGTAAATTTATTCTGTAAACTGTAAGTATTAATTCTGTTAATAATTGTTTTATTAATTCTCTGTTATAATTATTTATTCTATTTATTCTGTTTATAATTGTTTTATTTTGTAACTGTAAACCTTCTGCAATGACAACCGGCAAGACAATTGAAATTGTCTTGCTGAAAGTCATTTCAGTATATATATATTTATTTTATTTTATACTAGAATGACAATCGGTATGACTATCGATTGTCTTTCTTGTTTATTCTGATATATTCATGACTTTTATACTGGTATGACAATCAGTATGACTATTAGATTGTCATACCAGTTTTATTTTTATTTGTTTTTGTTATTTCCTTTATCCTGGTATGACAATCGGGAAGACAATCGGTATGACTTTCCTCGATTGTCATACCAGTTGTCTACTTAAGGTTTTTTTTTGTTTGTTTCTTTTATTAGTAATCAGTTCAGTTTTTTGTTTTTCCTTTCAAATTCCAACAGTCGTTCTCTTGTTTTTTTTCTCTCTCTCAAATCGCCATTGTTGATCTTCTTGCTCGAGTTTTTACTCATCAAACCAAACTTCACTTCTGATATATATACACACGTATATACATACAGGAGTGCTGCCATTTTTTTATTTTTATTTTAAAAAAAAACTATTTCACTTCGTTTTAGTTAATTTTGTTTTGTGTCTTGTGCGTTTTTCAGATCTATTATTGTGAGTTAAGAACATTGACGAGATACATTACTTTCTAAATTTTTCGAATATAATTGATTTAATTCGAATTATTAAATTATTTTTAATTTGAATTTTCTTAATTTAATTCTTAAAATTCTGACAGTGTGTGTATTGTTGTATTTGTTTTTTAAAATGGCTCTCAATTTCCAAATTGTCTCGCATAATCTTGTTGGTTATTTTAATCCAGAAAAATGTGATGTGGAAAAATTTAAGCCGTCGATTAGATTTTTAAATGACCATTCGATTGTTAGCTCTGCTATTAAATCAAATGTGCTTTTAAATGTCGATCTACTCAGACTGATTTGCACAACCTCTACTGTGGCCGATGATTTTAAATCTTTTTCATTCACCGTGGCAAACACACAGTATGTAGTTAATGAAACAGTTGTCAAACGAGCGTTAAATTTTCCAATGGACAATTTCTGTAATTTTCCCTCTAAAAATGATATTTCAAACTTTTTCAATGCTATTCACTATCAGGGGGTTATTAATTTAACCAAGTTGTCTAAATCCAATTTGGTTTCTAAATGGGATATTTTCTTCGATACACTTTCCAAAGTGTTTGCCAACTACACTAAATCCAACTTTTACAACATCACTTCCACTCTGCAGTATATTGGTCTTGCGGTTGTTTTCAATCAAAGGATCAATTTTGGTAAACTACTTTTACCCATTCTTCTGAGACGTCTCACTACTGCTTTACGTGATCATTCTACAAATCATAGGGTTTCGTGCTACTACACTCATTTTCTCATGCTCATAGCAGAACATCTTCTCTCACCTGAGCATAAGCTCTTTTTGCTAACTCTTCAGTAACTGAACCCCCTCTAGTAAGAAAAAAGATTTACACACGCCAAGACACAACCTTCAAATTCATGCAAGTTCCAGTACTTGTATCTGCTTTTATGGCCACTTACATTCCTTTACCTATCTTCAATCTTCCCGGTCATGAACAGCAAGCTCAACCTCCAGTGGTTCAAACCACCCAGGCTCAAACATCAGATGCTCTTCCTCTGTAGGTAATAATTCCTCAAACTCAAACTATTCCTACTTCTGTTGAAAGACCCCCAGTGGTTGATAGGACTGACCATGAAGTTGTAGAACCACAGCTTCAATCCCAGGTCATAGAGCCAAACACAGAGTCATAACCTATCTCAACCTCTCCCCCACTGTCTAAAATATTGCCTAGAAGGTTAGTAGGAAGTAGTATGTTGGTGGATGTGAATGAACCCTCAGCTCTGCCTCCTCCCAAGAAAAGAAGAACATTTACTGAGGCATCTGAAAGCCCATCCTTGTCCTCCCAACAGGACATGGACTTTGATATGGCCAGTGAACATTTACTAGAGACATTCTATCAACAGGATGAATCTATTGAAATTCGCCATAAGGCCATGGCATCCTGTACTGAGTCAAGCACACTTCCATTACTCACAATGGAAGCATATAGACCAATAGATGATACTCAGGACACGGAGCGAGGAGTGCAAATTGAGTCGGTTACAGTGCCTGCCATAGTTACGGCAGAAGAGCAGTCACATGCTTCTGAGGGAAAATCTGACTCTCAGCCACCTTTAATAGAGTCATTTTCTCCCCTCCCAGATCCAACACCTCTGGCTCCCTCACGGGATTCTCCACTCGCAAATTTATCTGGAGAAAGTGGAGGGCAACTCGGTCAATCTATCCCTGAAGCAATTCAGACATCTATTTCACATGAAAAGATAGGTTTGACTGAGGATCGGGACTCGCAAATTCCCATTGCACCACCACTGACCTCTCTTGAAGAGGCTCGGGTGATTTCAATTGCAGGTACAGACGATCAGCATCAGGAAGACTCCTCATGAGCAATAATATTGAGAGATACACAAGCACGTGAGTTGAAGGAATCAAACATGAGAGATATTCAGATGAGCGCACACACAGACACAAACACTGAAAATTTGTTAGCTCAAATTGCTGAATTGAAAGAACAACTTGCAAAAAGTCAGGCTGAGGCTCAATCATTCAAAGCACAAGTGGCTGAACGGTCTTCTTCTTCCACCTCTGTCAATAATCAGCTGGCTCTCATCAGGACTGAAATATCAGATTTGAAGACATCTATTGTATCAAAGCTTAACTCAATCCAGGCATCTCCAACGTTATCAGCTGAAGATATTTCAAACTTCTGCTCTCTCCATACAAGAATGACTTCTCTTGAAGACTTGGTTGAAATGAATCATTCACTGGATTCCTCCAGATTTCTGAAGATAGAGACGGGCATGGAACATCTCAATGAAGGGATGAAGCACTTGTACTTCATGATCAAAAATTCTCACTGCCCTAATGAAGAACAAAGAACTTTCTTTGAAGGGCCGTCTGGTGGAGGCTCAAGCTCTGGAGGTGATGGAGGTCATGGAGGGTCTAAGGGAAAGTCTGTAGAGGATTCCTCAACTAAGGGGGAGAAGAAAGGGAGAAGTGAAAAGGGAAAAGAAAAAGATTCGTCTGCTGGAGGCACAGGGAAGGCTGATGATGTCTACTATAGTGGAAAACAGGATGCCTTTGATATTTTTGACGTTCCCACTGAACCAGTCTTGGAAGATAAAGATGGTTTCTTTGAAGCTGAGGAGGAAAGTGATTTTGGAGAATGGGAAGAGGAAGCTCCAGTGGATCCTGTTTTTGAGAAAGAGTTTCAGCAGCAGCAGCAGTCAGAGTTGAAAAGAAAAGAAGCTAAACTCAAAAAGGTATCCCAGATCATTGATATGAGGAAAAACATTGAATGAACAGAAACTCTTGAAAAGCAACGTCTTCATGACATTAAAGCTCAAGAAAGGAGAAGAGATGTCAGACTGAAGATTGGTGAAAAATGGGATGAAGCTAGGAGAGTATTTGATATGCCTCAGCTGAGCACAAACAATGATAGGCAGTTTCTACATCTTCTGGACAAGCTGGAGATCTCTAATCCAAACAATGACGTGTACATGAATGCTATAAAGACTGAAGTCTCAAGGATCACAGCTGCCTTTGACAGATCTCTAAATGAAATGAGCATATTTGTATATTGTCAGAGCAAAGGATCTTTCAAGGTATCACTTCATCTGTTTGAGAATCGTTCTTTATCAGAGATTTGAGTTCTTCTCAACAAAGTCAAAAGAAGCTCAGAATTGAATGAAGTTCTTCGAGAAAGGCTCAAAGAGTTTGCCAGCAGGGCTAGTCCTCAAGTGGTCAACAATCCTCATCAGGTAAGATTCTTTAAGTCTGACTGTCTTCAAATCTGCCAGCTCGATTCACAATCTCTTAAAGACTACTCAGCTAAGCATCTTGTCTGGATGGAACATCACTTAAGAACTGCTGGATATTCATCCATGTTGAAAACTCAAGCAGCTGATCTGATTCAAGCTTATTGTGAAAAGAATATTAAAAGGTACAATCAGTTCAAGAATAAGCTAAAGTCAGTTGGAGTTCAACCAGTCAGACCAGCCAGCTTCACTTCTGAAAAGGATCGTGTCTTTGACAAGGAATTGCTTCAAGATTTGGAAGAAGGTGAATTCGGAAGGGAAGACAACTGAATTCAATAAGCTCAAAACTTAATGTAATATAATTAGGGATATATGAATCAAGATAGACTAATGTAGTTATATGTTCAGTCTAGAGGAACATCTATCTTGTATTCACTTGTAAATTTCTTTTGGAATCTGGAAAATGTTAAATATAATACAGAACTTTTCTGCTATTTACTTTGCATTACTGTTTATATCTTTTTCTTATTTGTTAGTTGAGTTATCCTCTAGGTATTTGTTGTTATTGTCTAACAAACAAATAGGGGGAGATTGAAAGGCATAAGTAATAGCCTATTTGTTTATTAGAGGATTTAACTCAACTCAAATAAGGATGTAACAAGTAAATAGTGGTTCTATCGTCAGAGAGATCTCTCATAATAACATATGTCAAAGGATTAAGTAACATTGTTCGTCTACAGACTTGAGGACTTAATTCACTGGAAGAAGCTCAAGAAATTGATCAAGCCCCAGTGATATAAATTCAGATTGTGAATTTAATCAAGTGACAGAGATCTTGTCAGGGTATCAGTTAATTATAAGGATTTAGTCTGAAGAAAATCAAGAGTATCAAAGTCAAGGCATGAAGAAACGTCACAGAAGTTAGTCACTCATGAACCAGACAGTACATCGAGTGTCAACATTGAAGTGGTGGAATTGATTAATAATTGACAGTGATTTTCAGAAGATTTTCAGAAGAATGGTTGCTGCTCAAGATTAGTATTAATTCTCTATTAATTAATTAAGTCATATAATTTAATTAAGAGAATAAATTAAATCTGCAAAGATTAATTTATTGATTAATTAATTAAATTAATTGATTAATTAATTCAGAATTATTATTTGATTACAATCTGTTTTAATCCAGTAAGACTATCTTTTGTATTAGCAAGACAATCGGTATGACAATCAATAATCATACCGAAAGTCATGCTAGTTCATTTAGATTGTCTTGCCGAAAGTCCTATCAGCTCAATGGATAGTCCTACCGAAAGTCCTACCAGTTAAAAGGATTGTCATGCTAAGCTAAAAGGATTGTCTTGCCAGTTAAATCAAGGATTGATTTAATATAAAAGAACTGAAGCTGATTTTTAAAAAGAAGTAGTGCATTGAATATCAAATACAGAACACAGAACAGAGAAAAACAACAGAGAACTTATTGCAAATTCACTGATCATTTATTTCTAGTATTTATTGTTAAATCTAATCCACTAGAAATCCTTTTCTTGTTCTTGTGTAACTATCTAGCGGATCAAAATCCCTAGAACTTAATCTCAAATTGCATTTAGCATTTGATCCTTTTTATTACAAAAATAGAAAAAGTTCATGTCAAATTTATTCTAGATTTGGAATAATTTATTTGAGATTAATCCCTTGTAAACGATACCGTTGTTGTAACACCTTTCAAGTTTAATAATAGTTTTCTTTAACTTGAATTTTGTTTCACCTTTTTTATTCCGCATTTTATTCGATTAAACGGTATTGTTTGTATTCAACCCCCCTTCTACAAACATATTGAGACCTAACAGGAACCACCACGTTCCATAAAGGACATTCAGAAACTCACTGGAAGAGTTGCAGCTCTAGGGCGTTTCATCTCCGAATTCGGAGACAAATGCTTGCCATTTTTTAAATCCCTGAAGAAGGTTAAAGATTTTGTATGGACTGAGGAAATCCAGGAGGCATTTGAGGGATTAATGAAATATATGGCTCAAGCCTCGTTGTTTGCCAAGCCAACTCTGAATGAAACTTTGTACTTATACTTGGCCATTTCAGAAAATCCAGAAACCCGTATACTATGTTAGTAAAATTCTGCATGGAGCTGAGTTGAATTATTCCACTATTGATAAGTTTGCTTTAGCCTTGGTGATGGCTTCAAGGAAGTTGCGTCCTTACTTTCAGGCTCATAAATTTGAAATGCTAACAAATCATCCATTGAGAAACATCATCCATAGTCCCAAAGTTAGTGGGAGGCTGATTAAATGGGCAATAGAATTGGGAGAATTCGACATCAAGTACAAGCCACGAACGGTAATAAAAGCCCAGGCATTGGCTGACTTCGTGGTGGAATGTACCATACCCAACTAAGAAGTCGGGGGGCAGGAAGATACTATACCTCAAGACACAGAAGATGATAAAGGAGACAAAGAAAAAGGTGTTAAAGAAAATGAATATTGGGTTCTTTATTTTGATGGGGCATCAAAAACAAATTCAAGCGGAGCTGGGCTAGTTTTACAAAGCCCAGATGGGTTCCTGATCGAATATGCTATGAATGTAGACTTCCCAACTATGAAGAATGAAGCAGAATATGAAGCCCTGATAGCTGGCCTCGGCCTAGCAGGAACACTGAGGGTCAAGAACATAGAAGTCTGTGGGGATTCGAAGCTGGTCATATCCCAGGTCAAGGGAGAGTTTGAGGCAAGAGATGATACAATGGCTAAGTATGTCCGCCTAGTAAGGGCTGTGATGACTCAGATCGATGAATGCCACGTTGAGCATATTCCAAGGGAGGAAAATGCTAAAGCGGATGCGTTGTCTAAGTTAGCTTCATCAGAGATAGATAAAAGTTCAAGAAGCGTATACTTCCGAGTTTTAAGAACATGAAGCATTGATGTTAAGCTTGTAGCCCCTATAGGGCTGGGGACATCATGGATAGATCCCATTAAGGCCCATATTTAAATTGGTTGGCTACCAAATGATGTGACTAAAGCACAAAAATTGACTATTCGAGCACTTAGATACTCCTTGATCGATGGGATTTTGTACAAAATATCAATTATTTAAGATGTCTCAGACCTGATGAGGCACGTTTGGCTCTTGAAGAAGTACACGAAGGTATCTGTGGGCAACACCTAGAGGGCAGGGCACTGGCTCATAAGATACCCCTTTTGGCTTTTATTTTCCAGAGATGATGGACGATGCTAAAGACTATATGAGGAAGTGTGAACATTGTCAGAAACATGCACCAGTTGTTCGACAACCTCCTGAGATGCTGACTTCCATTAATTCTCCCATCCCTTTCGCTATGTGGGGAATGGATATACTTGGGCCTTTTCCAATGGCCATAGCTCAAAAAAAGTTCTTGATTGTAGCCATAGATTATTTCACTAAGTGGATTGAAGCCAAACCTCTGGCTAAGATCATAACTAAGCAGGTTGCATAATTGCTGTTGGAAAATATCATGTGCCGATATGGAATTCCCCGTATCCTGTTACCGATAATGGAACACAGTTCAACAATGAGGAATTCAAGAAATATTGCGAAAAGAATGAGATTGAGTTGCGGTTTACCTCCGTAGCTCACCCGCAAGCCAATGTGCAAGTGGAAGTGGCGAATCGTATAATCCTGGATGGACTGAAGAAGAGGGTCGAGAAATCAAGGAATAACTGGATGGATGAAATACTCCCAATACTGTGGGCTTATAGGACTACTTGTAGAGTCACTACTGAGCAACTCCTTTTATGTTAGCATATGGGGCAGAAACGGTTGTTCCTGTGGAAATATCACACTCATCTCCCAGGATCCAAGCACATAATGCTGAAGAAAATGAGAAAGGACAAAGGCTAGTCCCAGATATAATTGATGAGATACGGGATGAGGCACATGCCAAGATAGTGGAATATCAAACAAAGGCTTCTTTTTATTACAACTTAAGGGTAAAAGAAAGGTTTTTTAAGCAAGGAGACTTGGTTCTAAGGAAGGTGGAACCTTCCGACGTTGGGCAGAAGGGAAAACTCGCCCCAAATTGGGAAGGGCCGTACAAGATCAAAAGTGTTCAAGGAAGAGGATCCCACAAGCTGGAGAATATAGATGGTTTTGAAGTCCCCAGAACCTGGCACGCACAAAACCTGAAAATTTACTATGTGTAAGATGGATGAGCATGATTCTCACTTGTCATAATGACAAGTAGGTTGAAAAGCATCTTGAAGCTTTGCTTGCTTAGGATTTCATGTTTTAGTTTTATAAGACTACTCTTTCAAGTTTGAGGTTTATTAAGACTTGTGTAAGGGATGAGTCCCAAAAGTTTATAAAATTTATAAAGTTTCCGAAATATGGTTAAAATCCCTATGGCATGACAAATGAACTAAATGCATGAATTCCAATAAAAGCATAAAGTTTGATAAATAAATCAAGTTCAAATAAGAGATACAAAGTTCGATAAACTAAGATAGTCTCAAGGATAAAATAAAGATAAATAAGCCATGCAGGGCTAGTAAAACTCTAAGGAGCGGAGGTGCCCTTGGCATCCATGTCATCATCCCCTACGCTCTCGCTGGATGTCTCAGCAGTCCCGATCTCGGAGGAAGAAGAGCTGTGATCACCTGCTAAAGGCCTAGAAGATGACTCGGGAGGAGGAAGAAGCGGGTCCTGAGGGATATGATCCGAGACAACTACACGGGTGCAAAACCTATGTAGTATAACCTTGTAATCAGGGCACACATAGTCCGTCAGGTTAATATCGGGACCAACCTCGTTCATGGTCCCAAGGGCCGTGTCCCAGCCAGTCCTGAAAAAACCAGGGAACACCGTGTTGTCCCTCACCCTCATGGACTGAGTAAAATCCTCTGAGTCTAGATAAGAATCAATCGCCCTATCCTTCTCGGCCCTCAGAACGACCAACTCAGCGTTTGCCTCTGCTAGCTCCTCTTCCTTGTGCTTCATCTTTCTCTTGAGAGAAGCGTACTTTCTCTGCTGCCTCCTGAGGGCATTGTCAGCATTATCCGAAGCCTTATTCCACGACTCGGCTTGCCTCACAGCCGCATGGAAATAAGCATTAGACTAGAACAAAACAATAAACAAAAATGTAAGGCAAAAGAATGCTACAAGTATATGAGAAAAATGAGTTTAAGAAAATATCATACCAAGGCCAGAGACTAAGTTCCCATGAGCTTTATCCTCTCCAAATTCGGACCAGTCACGATATCAGTGAAGTCCTTAGGGGTCACACCGTGGTAGGACCAATCCTAGGCATGCTTCATAGATCCAACCACGGTGTCCCCTCGGCGAAATCCCCAAAGAGGTTGGAAAGCACCAGTGGCGACAGAAGCGGGAACAACAGCAGAAGTAGGAGCAATTGGGACTGCAGTTCCCCCTGAGGAAGCCTCCACCATAGGCTCCTTGTGCTTCCTCAAGAAGCTAGGCTCCAAAGCCTTCCCACGAGTATCGAACCCTACGAGCCGGGCCTTTTTCATCCTCGCTGTCTCTTCAACGACAGGCAGGTTATCTTCATTGATTTCTTTAGTGGCTGCAAAAACCAAAGAGAAACAAAAATAAGTGGTGTAAATAATGCATGAAAGAAAGTAAAAACAAGAATGGAAGAAAAATACCTTGTGCAGTAACTGAGGAAAGCCCCACATGGATCAGGGAAAACTCCTCTAATAAAGTCCAGCAGGGGGTGGCACCTTCATCCTAGGTGACCTTATTATAAATAATAGTCTCCTCGGGGGTTAGGTGAATGGATTTGAGGCTACCATCGTTGACCTTCCCGAAGGAAGATCTGAAGAGGGTGCCCCAGTCTCCATTCTCCCACCTGATCCTGACAAAACTGCTCCTCCGGTGTTGGTTATTGTCAGGGATGGAAGCACTGTTAAATATGTGTTTACATTTGGGCCTTTGTCTAATATAGACCCAGCCACAAGTATTTTGAGAACTATTGTAACATTGAAAGATTTTCCTAAAGACTTCTACTGACAAAGGGAAACCACTCCTAAGACACAAGACCATGAAACATAAAATGTTTCTCCAAACATTAGGGGGAAGCTGACAAGGACTAATTTGTAAGTCTGCTAGTAAGACATGAATGAAATCATGAAAAGGAAACCTAAGCCCAACAGTAAGGGCGTCTGCATAAATGAATAGAGTGTCGGGCTTCTAGTGGCATGTGCGGTCACCACCTTCAGCGGGAACTAGCCTAAGAGGGGGACAAACATTATAAAGCGTGTTAAGCTTATCAAAATCTATATTTTACCATTCGTTAAAATAATCAAATGAATCTAGATATGTATTAGATGGGTATTCATCCCCCCTAGTGTTTATCATGTCTAATAAGGATATATAAGAAGAGCGAATTTCGATGTCGTTACCTCATTTTGAAGCAGAAGCGATCATAGCCGCTCTCTCAAAACTCTCATCTTCCATTGATGAAGGTGGGAGAGGAACTTGAAAACCTTGGAAGGAGGAGAAGAAGGCCAGAAAAGAGTTGTTCCTTACCAGGAAATTCTTGGAGACTAGAAGAGAAGGGAGAGAGGGGGAGAGTTTTGGAAAGATGAATTGAGAAATGAGAAGTGGAGTGAATGAGAAATGTAAAAAAATCACACTCCCCTCCTACATATATATACTACTCCCAGCCGGTCATTGGGCCGGTAGAAAGGGGAGTTTAACTGGCTATAGCCGGTCAAAAGCCCAATTGGGCCCAAAACTTGGAACATTCTGGAAGAATCCAGAGAATTCTGAAAATAAAAAATATATATTGAATTATATAAATAAACTCTAGGGGTGTTGTGATAATTCTAGAACATTCCGGATCTTGGGCTTTAAAGCCCAGGAAGGATGACCCAACAAAAAGCCCAAATTCTGGAAGATTCCAGAACAGGCTAATCAAAAAATATATATGATACATATATATATATATATGTATATGTGTATTCTACAAGAATTCTAAAAAGTTTTAAAGAGCCCAAATGTTATTGGGCCTGGACATATTAAAAAAAGCCTAGTCTAAGGGCCCAAATCAGGAGATATATAAAGAGAAACTAAAAGGAAAAAGGGGCCTAAAAAATGCCCAGTAAAAGGCCCAAGGGTTAGGCCCAATTGTGGTAAACACAAAAAGGTGGCCCAATTTACAAAAATCAGGAATTAATCTTGACCTAATTTTGGTCAGGGTTCTGGCTGGACTCCTGATCGAAACAGTGTGGTCGAAGACAACCACGGCCAGATATTAATTGGCCCATTATTTGGTCAGAAAGAGGGACGAGTATCAGATTTTGACCGAAAATTCGATCAGGATTTCTGATCGAAGGTTTCCAGTCAAAAAATTCCACGATCGGAAAATGCTGAGCCATAATTCGGTCAAGAAATTAATTCAGCAAATAATCCTGACCGAATTTCGGTCAGGATTCTGGTCTAACAGACCTGGTCGAATATATGCATGACCAGGATTAAAATGGGGGCTTTATTCAGTCAAAGTAGAAAAAATCCTGACTAGGGCTGAGCATTCGGTCAATTCGGTCGAAAATTGAACTGAACCGAAATAACCGAACACCGAATTAATATTTTTTTTAAAACCGAACCGAAGTTATTTATGAACCGAGCAAAAAATCGAATCGAATTATTTCGGTTTGGTTTATAAACCTGAAATTTTTAAAATCTTGTATGTTTAAATTATGGATTATCAAAAAGTAAACAATAATAATTAAAAACAAAAATGCAATAGATCAATACTAGTAGTAATGTGCAGAAACCATCAATTGAAAGAACAATGAAAGAAGTTTAAGCCATCACGTTTTCAACTTCAAAAATCAAAAAAGCATTTAGATACTTGGACTGAATCATCGATTTACAGCTCGGAGGTCGGCAGCGGAGTTGAAAAGGAAGATCTTGGGTTATCACTCTGTATTTTAGTTTGTGATAAAGTAATAGCAGATAGTGTCTCCTTTACACTAGTAACAATGTTAGTATTAATATTATTATAATAAAAAATATGTTATATATAAGATATAATTTAAATATATATATATATATATATAATTCAGTTAATTCGGTTTTAACCGAACCGATATTCAGAAAAACCTAACTGAACCGATTTTATTTTGGTTTAAACCGAAAAAACCAAAATTTTGAAAAAAAATCAAACCGAACTGAACCGAAATTGCTCGATTCGGTTTCGGTTCGGTTTTGCTCAGCCCTAATCCTGATCGAATTTCGGTCAAGATTCTGGTCGACTGCTTCTGCTCAAAATGGGCTTCGACCAGAGTCTAGGAGGAAGGTTATTCGACCAGGATCCTGGTCGAAAGGATTCCTGGTCGAAATAGCATTAAAAAAGGAAAAAAATAAGAAAAAGGGGAAAATCCTAGAAATTCCTTGGAAAATTCTTGAAAATTATGAATATTTTCTAGAAATTAGGAATAAAACCTGTAAATTCCATGAAAAATTAAAAAATTAAAGGAAAATTCCTATAAATCAAGGAAAATCCCAGAAATTTAGTAAAATTCCAATAAATCAAGGAAAAATCCCATGAATTATGGGAAAATTCCTGTAAATTAAGGAAAATTCTAGAAATTTAGGAAAATTCCTATAAATCAAGGAAAAATCCCAGAAATTAAGGGAAAATTCCTAAAATTAAGGAAAATTTCAGAAAATTAAGGAAAATTCCCGTGAAGTTAAAAAAAAAATACCAGCAAATTACTAAATAATAGGAATAAGGTAAAGAAGGTAATGGGAAGATTCCAAAATAACCCTGAAGCCACGTATAAGGCAAATCGTTGTAAATGTGTAGGTCGCTCCATACTTTACGCAAAAATGATACCCTGTAAGGGAACAAATAAACTTAACTTCTGAGAAATCTTTTACAGTTTCCCAGAAATTGGGGGACAAATGATAGGGAGTAAAATAAATCCTGATTGTGTAATTAATATTGCATTAATTATACCAGAATTGGGCTAACAGTTAAGCCCATTAGAAAGGGCCCAAAACCCTGAATATTAATTAATTTCATGATTAATTAATAAAGGATAAATCAGATGATGATAAAGTCCAAATAAGGACACAATTCCTTGGAGATTGGCCTCCCAGAGATCTTATAGGATAAGGAATCAGTCTCCTACTTTCTAGGACTCCAAAATCTATTCTAATTCAGAAACTTGTCCACCAAGGGACAGTTTCAGGTAGACAGTTTCTATGGGGCGTACAAGTCTCCCAACTTAAGTCCAATTCAAGGACTCCCAACACCTATATAAGGGGTCTCACCCCCACCAAATCAGAACTACATATTTTGACTTCATCCTTGGCAATCAGCAAGGCACGTAGGCATCTTGTTAAGGCAGATCGAGTCACGAGACACAAGAGAAGTCAAATCGAGCCTCGAAGCTCATGAACCCTTATTTTCAATCCATAACACGATTGATGATTCATAGGTTGATATCATCAAAATAGGACATCCATATCCTATGGAAACTGTGGCTATGTCTGCAGATTCTCCTGAACATTATGCCGTAAAGGAAAAATCAAAGTGGCCAGATCCAGAAAAAGCTGTGATGCTTAAAGATGCTAAAGTCAGGAATATTCCGCACAATAGTTTGGACAATATGATGTCAAACAGAGTTATTGCCTGCAGTGGCAGATATGAGATGCTTTGGAGACAAAGTGTCAAGGTATGATGGAAATAAAGAAAAATAGAAGAGTTGTTCTTGTGCAAGAATATGGGCAATTTAATGCCAAGGATGATGAGTCAATTACTGACATATATGATAGGATTCTGACACTGTTGAATGATCTATCATTGGTTGGAAAAGAATATAAAAGAGAAGACTCAAATACCAAGTTTCTGAGAGCTCTTCCAGAATATTATGATACTCAGGCCTCAATAATCAGGCAACAATATGATCTTGATTCTCTGACTCTGGATGAAGTATATGGGATGCTGAAGACTCATGACTTGGAGATCCAGCAAAGGAAGAATAGAAAAAGTTAGAAGATGAAGGTTGTGGCTCTCAATGCTGAGACCCACAAAGGAAAAGAAAAGATCAGTGAGAGGTCAATGAGAAGGAACATTGTGGAAAAGTCAGATACTGATGATGTATTAGATCCTGACACGGATACTGACAAGGATTCTGAAATTAATATGGATGATCCTCAAGTGGTTGAAATGGTTGCAATGCTGGTGAAAGGTTTCAGAAGGATGAGGTTTGGAAAACCATAGTGAAAAGGTGGTCTCAACAGAAGGTTTTCTGGTCAAGGCAAAGACAGGTTCAGAAAGAGTGATGGTCAGTACAACAAGGAAATGAAGTTTAACAAGACCAAGGTGACATGTTACAACTGTAATGAAAGGGGACATCTGGCTAGTGAGTGCCCCAAGACAACTGTAAAATCTTTGGTCATAACAAACTCTAACAAAGACTAGATTGATTCATCAGGAACTGACAATGATGATGAATGTTATGCACTCATGGCAGCTCATGGAGAGAATGCCTCCCGAAATGATAAGGTACCTTCAGTTGTATTTCCTATTGATATTGATAATTTGTCTGAACTAAAAACTTTCTTATACTTTTTGTATGTTACTTTTAAAAGTAAGACTATTGAATGTGATAGTTTGATTGATGATAATAAGAGGCTTAAAGAAAGAAATGATTTCTTAGAAGTTGAGTTAGTTTTCCTGAATGAACATGAAAAGGCATGTAAGAAACCACAACATAATGAAACTCAGATAAACATCATGTACGCTAGACTAGAGAAAGTTCTAGAACAGGAAAGAGTAAGTTTTTAAAACTTGGATGACCTCAGGAAAAAAGGTTCATGATTTTATCTGTGATAAAAACTGGAAAGAATTTATAGGTTATGACAAATTTGCTGATAGGAATATCAATAAATCTATTAATAACACTACTCCAGTTAAGTTTGTTGGAACTGATGAAAAAGGAGTTGAGTCTGTCTATGAATTTGGTTCTACCTCTAAGAATAATGCTGAAGAAAAAGCTGAACCTAGAGTCCCTCCTAAGCAAAAGGAAGATCCTAAAATGCAAGAAAAAAGAAAGGTAAAAACATATGACTTCTCTCTAAGAGTCAGTTAGACAAGGAGATATGTAAGGTAACTTCTAAGGCTCCCAAACCTACGTCTAAGAGAGGTAGAAATGGAAAACAAGGAATAAACAAGGAAAACAACTATAAGTACTTCCTAATCCTCCTAGGAAACCTTGCTTTAATTGTGGTAATACTAATCAGTATTATACAAACCACAAAATCCTTGTTCTCACTGTGGTAGTAGTTGGCATTCTATTTACACTTGTAAAGATTATCATAGTTTGTATCACAACAATTATGATCCTTTTCCAAAATTCAATAAAATTGTTTTTTAAATAGAACTGCTAAACTGAATGAGCATACATCTTATAGAGTCAAAAATGTCAAGACAATTCCTGATGGAGTAAATCTTGATGGACCAAATCCTGACAAGAGGTCGGCTAATGTAAAAATGCATAAGATGTCAAAAAGAACCCAACAAGTGTGGGTTCTCAAAAATTCTGACTGATTTCCATATTTTTTATTATAGGGAAACAAAAAGAATGTGCTTGTCTTAAACAGTGGTTGTTCAGCACATATGACTGGAACTAAATCCCTGTTGTCAGAATATAAGGAGAAGGCTGGCCCAATAATTTCCTATAGAGATGGCAATGTAGGAAAAACACTAGGATATGACAATATTATCATTGAAAATCTCATCATCTCAAACGTAGCTCTGGTAGATGGACTGAAGCACAATTTATTGAGCATTAGTCAAATCACTAACAGTTTCTATGTCGTGTTCTATGATACACACTGTGAAGTAGTTCATAAGATCACAAGGAAAACTGTTTTCAAAGTTTACATAAATGGAAACATTTACGAAGCCGAACATTATGCAAATACTGATGGTCTAGAAACTTGTCTAGTAACCAAGGCATCAGTAGATGAAAGTTGGAATTGGCACAAGAATCTTTCTCATCTCTACTTCAATAATCTTAATGAACTGGTGAGAAAGATTTGGTAAAAGGTCTACTTGTGGACAAAAGCCTCAAATCAGGAAAGAAGTCAAATATTGATGAAAATGCACATGTTGAGGGGGAGAAACATAAAACTATCAGGAACTGACAGCACAATCACATAGGGAGTTTTGCATGGAACTAATCCTATAATTTTTATTGTTGATGATTTGTAAATTTTTGACAGAGTGGTTAGTGCAGAAGAGATTCTTGAATTTGGTAATAAATTCAACAATGCAAATGCTGAGGGGGAGAAATCATGATTAAATTTCTGATTTTGGATTACAAATTTTATCTCAGCAAGTGATGGACAAGACCAGACTTTTCTTGAAAAGGACGGTAACATTATTTCTTTCGTGATTTTTTTAAGTGTTACAAATTTGTTGTATTCTATTTTGAATAATCATGTTATACTTGTCATCATTATTCATTTTATATTGGGAATATGTGCATGAAAAGAGACATATATTTTATTTGCCTAGATACGCGTAATATTATGCATGCGGTATTCATTATTACACGGTTGATCAAAGTGTCTCTTTATATTCCCAGTAGGTTTTGGCTATAAAATGATCCTCATTATCTCTTACAAATCTCACATCTTGTTCAAGTGTTTCAATCTCTCTCTAAACAAAACTCTTTGTCTTATCAAAATCTTGTCTATAAATTAAGACCAATTTTTCACTCGTACTGGGTGGGGTTTAATTTCTTGCTTTCGAGTTGGATGAGGGTCGTATCTACTATGACCCTTGGGGACTTAGAGTTAAGATTAACCACCAAATCTATAGTCCTCATGACGTTTCATCATCAGTTTATGAGGAGCTGTCCTTTGAACAGCAGACTGATCTCCAGTTTTTCCAACTAGAGGTTATAGTTTAAGAGGAACGTCGAGCCAAAGAAGCTGAGAGGCATCGGATTGAGGCTCTTACGTTGTAAGAGAACATTATTTCTCTTGCAACTACAATCTCGCGGATTTACCGTCGCAGATTTCTGAAAAGTCAGGAGGCCACAAAGAAGATGAAGATAGAATATATTCTAGCTTTTAGAAGTTAGGAATCTTTTGTAATTCTAAATCTTGTAACCATCTTCATTAATATCAATGAAATCTTTTGTTTGATATATTTCAGTTTGTTGCATGTTAGAAAACTTGTTTTTCTTTTATGTGCTGTATACCGTGACTGTTCATATTTGTTCCTGCACTACATGTTATTATCTTGATAATGCATGTGTGATAATGACTTGAATGTTATGTGTCCAAATAAGAACAGTTAATATACCAAAATTTTAAGAAATACTAGATGATCATTGATAAGAGGTTTAATTCTAAGACATTGTGAATTATGCAATTGTGGGTATTTTTGTCAAACAAAATGCCTAACAAATATAATTTTCCAAATACTGACGTTGTGGGACAGGACACATCCAACCCTATTCCTGACCAAAGTGTCCATTTTTCTTCACTTAAATCAAAATACAATATCACCTCTGATTCTTCTCAAAAGGAATCAGTTGTAAAATCAAAGATAGTAGCTAAGTCTGATTTGTCTCATAGAAAATCAGGTCTAAAGGCTATTTCACTTTCACATATATCTTTGGAGCAACAAGGTGGAGTAAGGAAGAAAAGTGTTTCACCAGTAACACACATCAAGGAAATTTAAGAAAGGAAGAAAAGGAAAATTTGAGCTGATAATAAGCTGGTTGATGAATCATCAGAAACTGAAAATGACAGTGATGGTCCAATTGTATTCAAGAAGCCTGCTAGACTAGTGGAGGTTACTGGTGCTAGTGCAGGAGAAGACCATAGTTTGGTTGTAGCTGTTAAACCTAAGAAATAAATACTAATGAAGTTAGCAGAAAAGTTTCACAAGAAACCAGATGGTCTTATAGTGTTGGATGATATTGCTCTAGATCAGGAATCTACAAATCCTGACAAATCATTGTCAAATCTTGACAGGTCTCAAGCAATTCCTGACAAGATTGTGACAATTCCTGATCAAATAATTTCTACATCTCACTCAGCGAAAATAGTTGAAAATGCTAAGGAAGTTGATCTGTAGAAGTATATCAAAAGGAAAGCACAAACTTCATCTATTTCTCAAAGCAAGAAGATCAAACTTCAATCACCACAGAAGGGGTACAGTACACAAGAACCATCTTCTCAAATTGAAGATGCACCTGTTGAAGCCCTAGCTACACAACAACCACCTAATCAAAGTGTAGGTGCAAGCATATTATCATATCTGACTATTCCTGACATTGCTCAAGGAAGTTAAATTTATGTGATTGATGATATTCTGAAGACTGTACAAGACATGGAAGCTCATCAAAAGCACATTGCTGAATTGGATGCTATTATCAATGATCCTATCTTTGAGGGAAGCACACAAGAACCTTCAGTTCAAAGGGTTGAAGAAGCTTCTACACCTCAAGTCACACAAGAACCAACAGTTCAAAGTACTGTTGCAGACTTAGTATCAAATTCTATTATGGGGTCAATTCCTGAAAAGTAGCACATTCCTGACACAAGGACAATTCCTGATGAAGTTGTTACTGATTCTACAGATGTACTGATCACTTCTCAATATAAGCTTGAAACAATCTTGGTACAACCACTTAAGGCTATACCAATGGTTGATACTCCTCAAGGTACAAATCCTCCAAACTCTATCTTATCTGTTGATATGACTATGATTAGACCTTTACAAAGGAATACCTCTAGTCATATATTAATAGAAAACTCTTCCCTGCCACCTATTATTTCTGTAGGACAAACTTCTATGAGCTTTTCATGTGAGACTGAGAGAAAAGATTTAGTGAAAAACAAAATTCAAGAGAGGCAGGATCCTTACCTAGAAAAAGGAGAGGTAGATGAGAGACATGATTTAGTTAATCCTTGTGATGAAGCTATGACTATTAAAAGTCATGAGATGAATGGAGTGAGAAGTGATGAGATCACTTTAAAAGAACAGAGAGATTTAGGTACTCATGGTTCTTTTCTTACAGGATCTACAGATGTAACTAAGCTTTCTAAGTTAAATCTTGATTTAAAGCTCAAAGGTATAGTTCCTGATTCTGATGTTGATTATGATATTCCAAAGAGATACTCTGGTGATCAAGATGATTATGATGACTCTAATGATGATAATCCTAATGATTTTTTTGAAAGCTGGTATTGAAGCATCTTAATTCTCTACTTTTGGTTCATTATCTGGTCATGTTGCTATTCTACATCCTCATAGGGCTTATTAATGTAATCATTATTGGAGATTACCTAGTGAAAAGATATCTATAGAATCTGCTCAAACTTTAGCTGATCATGCTGTTCAATTCGTTTCACATACTGATATGAAAGTATCTATAATCCATTACTATTTTAATCAAAGGACTGCATTCTTCTATCTTTGCATTCAAGGAAGATACTGTTAAAATCAGAAAAGAGCTTGCTGATCTTTCTATGACTATTAAAGGTACAAACAAACAAAGTGGTTTGCTAAAGAGAATGTTTAACTTGGAAGCAAAACAAGATCGAATGTCTAAAAAACTGACATCTTTGGCGGCTGGTTAGATTGCTACAAATTCCAAGTTGGATGTTATTTTCTCTCTTTTAAAGAGCCTAGATGCCAAAAAGGGGGAGATAGTATCAAAGACAAAATGTCAACATGAATCAGTTTTGAGTGAGTATAGTCCTCCTGTTCTTTTTGATTGCATCAGTTCCATGGCATCTTGTCTTCAAAGCATCCCATATCTTCTTTGCAATCTTGCAATGAATTACCCTGTTTGACATGACATTATCAATGGCACTATGAAGCAAATTCCTTACCCTTGCATCATTGGCAATAGATGAGATGTCTTCAACTGTGTAATCACCTTTCTCCTTTGGTAAGGACTTTGCTGTTTAATCTGCAACTACAAGAGAGAGCTTGGTAGGCTTATATGGTCCTTCATTAATTCTATCAAGGTATTCTGGATCTGTAGCTTCTAGAAACATAACCATCTTCACTTTCCATATGGGATACTGAGAAGGTCTCAGTATGGGAACCCTAATAGTCTCATATCGACTGTGGGTTACAATTCAACAACTAAAATATAACATATGCGACCATCAACAGTATAACATATGCGACCCCAAACTAAATTATAAACAATCACCATCAACAGTTCAACAACTAAAATATAACATATGCGACCCCAAACTAAACCAAGATCTTTTTAGGTTACAATTCTAGAAACAAATATTTCCACATTCCATATATAAAATTTTCCTTTTTGTGAAAACCTCTTTTTAACAATTCCCAACCCAAAACTTAACTCGCTAGTATAACTTCGAAAAGAAGTATACTAAACCCAACGTTATGATAATACAAATAATATATATATACATATATATATATAACAACTTTATACAATAATACTTACTTTAGTCCCGAATTCCCTGAACCAACCATCTTCAGAAAAACGTCTTTCTTCTCTTTCTGAACTATGCAGCTAAATCTTGCAAGTTATTCCTCACTCAAAGGTTAAATTTAAAACAGACAAGTATGAGAAAAAGAATGCCCACCAAGTATATTAAAAACATAATAAGAAATCCTTAAAAAACTTAAGAGTTTTTCAAATAAAACCAAAAACTTCACTTTAATAACATTAAAGTGATATTTTATAATTAACTAAATTAAATTTTGATTTAATTTTTGAATAAAAAATAGATTTTTGATTTATTTTTAAAAATAAATCCCAATTTTTGAGTTGGGAATCATCTTTTACCTTGGATCAAAGGTGGCAGAAGCTGAGGAAGATGACGAGAAAAATGAAGAACTCTCCTGCGAGCTTTAAAATATTCGGTGACTTCCGATTAGCATCAAAACAGTACCCCACAAACCCGATTTTTATACCAATTCGTTCTTCACGAGCCCATAAAGACGTAAAAAGCCATAGCTTCCTTGCAACGTCATCGGAGCTCAAATTCGGATAAAAAATCGAACCTAACTAAGCTTTTCCGGCGAGAATCTTAACTTCTTCAAAACTCAACCAAATTCAACAATCTATATAAGAAATTAAAGTATAACACATCTAGAGATCAAAATTAACAACACGATCATGAATAACTCGAAAAATAAAAAAAATGATAAAAATGTAACGTCCCCAAATCCGGGGGCAGGGGATTTGATCGTCACTATGAAACCTCAATCCAAAATAACTTGTTAAATCAATAAATAAATGCCTACAACTGAAATATAGCATCTGTGACCCCAAACTACACCAAGATCTTTTTAGGTTACAGTTCTAGAAATATGATATCCAAATTCCATAAATAATTTTTTCACTTTCTTTTAAAACATTTTTTCAATAAATTTCAGAACTCAAAACTAAACCCACTAGTATAACTTCGAAAAGAAGTGTACTAGGCCCAAATACACGATAATATAACTATAATATATACACAAAAAGATTTACATAACAGAACTTACATGTTAGATATATTTGATAATGTCATGGCTAATATGTTTTATGTTTAGATTTCAGATCTTATTTGAACAGGACAAATCAGTACTTAACTGATCAGTACTTATACTGGACGTCAGGACTTAAGGGATATCAGTACTTATGTTATTAGGAGATAAGCATCAGGAGATAGATATCAGAACTTAAGTGCTGAAGGACGATCAGATAAGGACAGTAGCTGATTAAAGTTAAGAAGATCAAGATAAACATAAGAAGAGATATGCATGAAGAAGGAATTCCGTAAAGAATGGAATACTTGGAAGAAAAGATATCTGATTGATATATATTAGGAAGCATAATTATATTCCATATCAATTAGCGATTATCTTGTAACTGTGTAATATATAAACATAGACATAGGGTTTACACTAGTAGTGTTATAATTATCGAGAATATTATTTACTGTAACCCTAGCAGCTCTCGTGATATTTTGTTCATCACTGAGAGATAACAGTTCCAGATTGTAACAGAATTTATTGTTTCAATAAAGTTTGTTTTCTGTTACATAAGTTCTTGAAGTTTGATTTGATTGTAATAAACACTGTATTCACCCCCTCTACAGTGAAAGTGTGACCTAACAAGTGGTATCAGAGCTTTCTGTTAACACACATACAGTTAAAGATCCAAACACAATCATGTCTGACACAGAAACTCCAACTAAGCCTACCAAAACTGAGGAATCATCAAAGACATCAATTCAGAGTCGATATGAGACTATCAGAGTTCCCATATTGAGACCATCTGAATATCCCATATGGAAGGTAAGGATGACCATGTTTCTGGAAGCAACAGATCCAGAATACCTTGATAGAATCAAGGAAGGGCCTCATAAACCTACCAAGCTCGCTGTTGTAGTTGCAGGTGAAGCAGCAAAGACTGTACCAAAGGAAAAGAGTGATTACACTGCTGAAGATATAGCATCTATTGCTAAGGATGCCAAGGTACGACACTTACTGCATAGTGCCATTGATAATGTAATGTCAAACAGGGTAATCAACTGCAAGACTGCCAAGGAGATATGGGATGCACTGGAGACAAGGTGTCAAGGAACTGAAACAGTTAAGAAGAACAGGAAGACAATACTCACTCAAGAGTATGAACATTTTGACTCAAAATCTAATGAGTCATTGAATGATTTATATGATAGATTTGTCAAACTTTTGAATGATTTGTCATTGGTTGATAAAGAGTATGATCTTGAAGATACCAACCTAAAATTCCTGTTAGCTCTTCCTGAATGCTGGGATTTGAAGGCAACAACAATAAGAGACAACTACAATCTTGATGAAACAACTCTTGATGAAATCTATGGAATGCTCAAGACTCATGAACTTGAGATGGAACAAAGAAGCAAGAGGAAAGGAGGAAAGTCAAGGACAGTTGCTCTCAAGGCTGAAGAGGAATCCCCCAAAGCACCTTCCTCAAAGAAAGACAAGGGTAAAGCTCTTTTCATAAAGTCTGATACTGAGTCATCAAGTTCTGAGAGTGATGATGACCTTAGATTCTGAAAGCTTGCCTGAAACTGATGCTGATGAGGAGATGATGAAACTGTGTGCTCTTATGGTGAAAGGAATCACAAAGATTGCATACAGGAAGTTCAGGAAGGGAAAGAAGTTTTCCAGGAAAGGCATAAGTTCTGATAAGAAGAATTTCAGAAGATCTGAAGGAAGAGGAGGAAAGTCTGACAGAGGAGATTACGCCAATGTTAAATGTTACAATTGTGGTGAGAAAGGCCACATATCTCCTGATTGCAAGAAGACCAAGAGTGACAAAGGCAAAGCTCTTGTCACAAAGCAGAAAAGCTGGACAGATACCTCAGACTCTGAAAGTGAGGAGAACTATGCATTGATGGCAAATGCTGATAAATCAAGTTCTGAGAGCAGTTCTGAAGCTGCTGAAACAAAGGTACCTCAGACTACTTATGCTTTTCATACTGATGATATTAATGAGTTGAGAAGATATCTTAAAACCATGTTTGTTAGTTATAGAGATCAAACTTTAACATGTGAAAGATTAACTTCTGAAAATCTTGCTTTTAGGAAAAGAAATGATTTCTTAGAAAAAGAGTTAGTCATGTTCCATCAAACTCAGAAGGATAGAGATGATGCTTTTTATGTTAGGGATGAAGTGCTAAAAATGAATGAATCTCTAAAAACTGAGTTAGAAAAGGAGAGAGAGATTATTAGGACTTGGACTAACTCTGGCAAAACAACTCAAAATTTGCTAAGCAGTGGAAACTGGAAAGAGGGCTTAGGTTATGGAGAAAATAAAAATGAAAAAGGAACTGTAGAAATTAAGCCTGTTGATAAGCAAAAGCCGAAGTTAAAACCTGTTAAGTTTGTAACTGAAAAATCTGAAAATGAGAAATCAGATGTTAAAAAGGAATTAGCTTCTGACAAACTAAAACAGGAAAAGACAGCTGAAGTTAACATAGGCTTAATGACAAAGAAGCAGCTTAAGCATAAGCTGAAAGATGTTAAGAATGCAAACAAGGTAAAATCACCTAGGAAAAACAGGAATGGAAAGGAAGGTGTGAATAAAAGCAATAACTATAAATCTGTTCCTGATGCTCCTAGGAAAGCATGTCATAACTGTGGAAGTTCTAACCATCTGGCTTCTTTTTGCAGGAAGAATAAGAATATTAACTCCTTATCTTCAAAATCAGGAGTTAAGAGTCAGTCTGTTAGATACAAACCACAAAATCCTTGTTTTCATTGTGGTAGTTTATGGCATTCCATTTATACTTGTAAGGAATATCATAGTTTGTACTATGATTATTATCAAATAAAACCTTCTTTAAAGAAAGTTTCTGTTGTTCCTTCTAGTGTAAGTTCTGATTCAAAGTCTGGTAGTATAAGTTCTGATAAGAAAACTGTTAACATAAAATCTGATGCTAAATCCGCTGCAAATGTTAACAAACCTAAAAAGGCCAAAGGATCCAAGCAAGTCTGGGTCCTTAAAACTAATAATTAGTGGTCTTTTTGATTGCAGGGCAACAGGAAAAATATTTTAGTTCTGGACAGTGGATGTTCAGGACATATGACTGGAAATAAGGCCCTGCTATCAGACTTTGTGGAGAAAGCTGGCCCAAGTGTTTCTTATGGAGATGGCAACATTGGAAAAACTTTGGGATATGGCAATATCAATCTTGGGAATGTCATCATTAAAGATGTAGCTCTGGTCTCAGGACTTAAACACAACTTACTGAGTATAAGTCAAATCTGTGACAGAGGTTATCATGTTGATTTCTTTGCAGAACATTGTGAAATAGTTAGTAAATCTAAAGGAAAAGTTGTTCTGAAGGGATTCAGGCGTGGTAACATTTATGAAGCTAAGCTTTCAACAAGTTCTGATGGTTCTGCAATCTGTTTAGTGAGTAGAGCCTCAATTGAAGAAAGCTGGAATTGGCACAAGAAACTCTCTCATTTAAACTTCAACAAGATAAATGAACTGATCAAGAAAGATCTTGTGAGAGGACTGCCAAAATCAGTGTTTGCTCCTGATGGTCTTTGTGACTCATGTCAGAAGGCCAAACAAAGAAAATCTTCATTCAAGAGCAAGACTGAATCATCAATTCTTGAGCCTTATTATCTACTTCATGTTGATCTATTTGGTCCAGTGAATGTCATGTCTATTGCAAAGAAGAAATATGTGTTGGTCATAGTAGATGAGTTCACCAGATACACATGGGTGTATTTCTTGCACACAAAAAGTGAAACTGCATCTATCCTGATTGATCATGTCAAACATCTGGATAAATTGATCAAAGATTCTGTGAAAATTTTGAGGAGTGATAATGGCACTGAATTCAAGAATCTGATAATGGAAGAGTTCTGCAAAAATCATGGAATAAAGCAGGAATTTTCTGCTCCTAGAACTCCACAGCAAAATGGAGTTGTTGAAAGGAAGAATAGAACTCTCATTGAAGCTGCACGAACAATGCTTGAAGAAGCAAAGCTTCCAACCTATTTCTGGGCTGAAGCTGTGCAGACTGCTTGTTTTACTCAAAATGCAACACTCATTAACAAGCATGGAAAAACACCATATGAGATGGTGAAGAACAAGAAGCCAAATCTGAAATACTTTCATGTATTTGGATGTAAGTGTTTTGTTCTCAAGACTCATCCTGAACAGCTATCCAAGTTTGATCTAAAAGCTAATGAGGGAATCTTTGTTGGATATCCACTTTCCACAAAAGCCTTCAGAGTCTATAATTTGAGAACAAAAGTGATCATGGAATCTATCAATGTCTCTTTTGATGACAAGAAGATCACTGGACTTGAAGATTACATTGATCATGATCAGCTGAGATTTGAAAATGAAGATTCATATTCTGATACCTTAAATCCTGACAGTCTAAGTTCTAATACTGTAAACTCTGATGGATTAAACTCTGATGTTATTGAAACTGTGGTGACTACGTCAAAGGAAGATACACCAATGCAGGGGGAGCATACTCAAGATATTATCACATCTCAAGAAGCATCAGAACACACATCTGGCTCTTCAAGTTCTGATTCGTCAAGTTCTGATAAGCCAAGTACTGATAGTGCTAAAAATCTAAATGCTGAAGAATCCAACTCAGAGAGCATCAGAAAATGAAAATGAAGACAGCATGAATCATGGGGGAGCATCCAGTTCTAGAGAAAACCTTCCATCTGCAAGGAAGTGGACAAAATCACATACACCTGATTTGATAATTGGAAATCCTGATGCAGGTGTCAGAACTAGAACAGGAAGAGTTGAATGAATTTGAAAGAAACAAAGTCTGGACCTTAGTGCCAAGACCTAAGAATAGATCTGTTGTTGGTACAAAATGGGTATTCAGAAATAAAACTGATAGTGATGGCATAATTACAAGGAACAAGGCAAGGCTGGTTGCAAAAGGATATTCTCAACAGGAAGGAATTGACTATGATGAAACATTTGCGCCAGTTTCTAGGTTAGAAGCCATAAGGATATTCATGGCTTATGCTGCTCACAAAAAGTTTACTGTCTTTCAAATGGATGTGAAAAGTGCTTTTCTCAATGGAGAATTGGAGGAGGAAGTATATGTTGAACAACCTCCAGGCTTTGTAGATTCCAAACATCCAGATTATGTCTACAGGCTTGATAAAGCACTTTATGGACTTAAGCAAGCTCCTAGAGCATGGTATGAGACTTTAGCTCAGTTTCTTCTGGAAAGTGGATTCAACAGAGGAACTATTGACAAAACACTGTTCTATCTCAACCATGGCAAGGACTTACTTTTGGTCCAGATTTATGTTGATGATATCATTTTTGGGTCTCCAAATGACAAACTTTGCAAAAAGTTTGCCAAACTAATGCAGTCAAGATATCAGATGAGTATGATGGGAGAACTTAGTTATTTTCTGGGCCTTCAAGTCAAGCAGAGTGAAGAAGGCACTTTTATTTGTCAATCTAAGTACACCAGAAACTTGCTGAAGAAATTTGGAATGCAAGACTGTTCAAGTGCATCCACTCCCATGGCCACTGCAACAAAACTGGATAAGGATACTGGTAATTCAGTAGATATTACTGATTACAGAGGTATGATTGGCTCACTTCTCTATCTAACTGCTAGTAGACCAGATATCATGTTTGCTACCTGTCTTTGTGCAAGATTTCAAGCAGATCCAAGAGAACCTCACTTAACAGCTGTAAAAAGAATCTTTAAGTATCTTAAAGGAACAACTGATCTAGGATTATGGTATCCTAGAGAATCAGATTTTAAATTAATAGGTTACTCAGATGCAGATTTTGCAGGTTGCAAAATTGACAGGAAAAGCACAAGTGGAAGCTGCCAATTTCTTGGAGGCAGATTGGTTTCTTGGTATAGCAAGAAACAAAAGTCAATTTCCACATCAACTGCAGAAGCAGAGTATATTGCTGCAGGAAGCTGCTGTGCACAGATTCTTTGGATGAAGAATCAGTTACTGAATTATGGGTTAACATATTTCAAAATCCCTATTTACTGTGATAATCAAAGTGCTATTGCTATGACAGGTAATCCAGTTCAACACTCTATGACAAAGCACATCAGCATCAGGTACCATTTCATCAGGGAACATGTGGATGAAGGTACAGTGGAATTGCATTTTGTTCCCACAGATCAACAAGTAGCAGATATCTTCACAAAACCACTGTGTGAAGCTACCTTTACAAGATTGGTAAATGAACTTGGAATGATTTCAGGTTCTTTCTCTAAATCTGCTTAAACTTGTTCTATGTTATCAGACTTTATGATCAGTATTTACAGAATTAATCTCTTTGTGTATTCTGTGCTTAATTGATAAATGTTTTTAAGTACTGACTGTTGTCTGATATATATCTCTTAACTCTAATAAGTGATATATCTGTTTAAGTAATCATTCAATCCTATGAGGATAATTGTGCTAGATACTGACCTACTAGTCTTCAATAAACAAATGATCCCATGAAAGAAGTAATTATTTCTATGGAAATCTTATGACACAAGCAAATTCTGATACTTGAGCTTAGTTTAGTTTACTTTATTCATCTTATTACTAAGTCCCAAATTAGAATAATGCTACTCATCTGTTTAAGTTCTGATTCTAGTAAAACTGCTGAATGTACTAAGTGCTGATAAACCTCACTTATCAAAAGAAGAAGAAAAAGAATCAAAGAATAATATCAGGTACTCCTTTGAGATCTAGAGTAAAAATGTGAATGGGACGACCCAAGTGCATAGCTGGTATTAAGTAAATATGCATTAGAAAAGCAAAATATTTTCTTGGTGACTTTTCACACTCTATGATTACTGGAGAAATACTCTGATAATAGCATAAATTCTGATAAGCAGTCGTAACTCACTTACACTGAGAAGCCACTGTAAAATAGAATTTAAAAAGATGCATAAAATTAGCACAACAACAGTTGAGGTGGACTCATGCATGAACTCATTTATCAGTAGGTTTCAGGATAATGACAGCTCTTTAGCAAAATTTTAATTATGACTTATTTCTAAGATGTACTGAAGTAAATCAGACTTTACTCTTTATTAGTTATTTAGCTTAATGCACACACAAATCACTCCATATGAATGATGAAATTTTTGTGGTGGTCTATGTTCTTTTAGATAAACAGTCACTGTGTCACCTTGCACAAATTCTGAGGACACGTTCTAGTTATATGTTCTGATGATTAAGTTCTGAAGACTATAACTCAGAACTTGTATGAAAACTTACTAAGATAGATATTCCTTGTTCGAATTAAGACATTATGTTCTGATGACTGTTAAGTTCTGGTATAGGTCTAAGTTCTGATTTTTCAGTCTAACCCTTTACTTGACTTATCTGTGAGTAAAATTTGGTAACAGTCTCAGATTAATTTAGAATATGTTGAAGTGGAAGATTAATAGTCTATGGGTAGGACTAATGGCACTCGTCCTTGAACAGTTCACTCTTGTTACATGTGCACATTCCTTTTCAAATGACTGTTATTCTTTTTCAAGTCTAGGGAGACGAGGTAGACTTAACTCTATCTGTCAGCATTAAATATCTTCGCGTCTCCTGGCATTCTCTTGCCTATATAAACAGCCACTTCACATTAGCCTTTCCATCAATTTTTCTCACAATCTTAACTTCATATTCTTCTTCAAAAACATCATGGTCCGATTCAACATGTTTTTGAATTACCAAAATTTTCATATGGAGCTAAGCTGCGCCGACTGGCAGCAGGAGTGGCATGTAACTGCCATTCCTGAAGAGATATGGGGCTCTGTCCCACAGGCGGTGCTGGACCGACTTCTGTTCTTCGAGATGGACTACCAGCTTCATCTTGATCGATTGGAGGAGGAAAGGCGGGAAGCTATCCGTCAGCAAGAGCGAATCATTCGACTCGCTATCTTGTTTGTCGAAGATAGGAAGAGGAAGATGACTTAATCTCGTCTTCTTCCTGTTCTTCTTCATCCTCAGCTTTGTCAGGCTTCTTAGCTAGGACTAAGGCTATTGATGTTAGATTTAGAAGCTTAGAACAAGATTGTAAAAGTTCTGATGTAATTTCAATTTCATCAATGTATTATTTTGATATATTAATGGAATTTGTTTTTGTCTTATGATCTTGTCTCTGAGAAATTTTGATACGCATTGATAAATCCTGATAAATATTCTGATGATCGTATAAATTATGTCTGACTTTAAGTTCTGATAATGTTTTATCAGTACTTACTTAACTGATTGATTTTACTCATTCTCACTCACAGTTTTTTTTTCAGAATATTGATATTGCAGAGTAAAATATTTGAATTAGTGGGAACAGTTTCAATTTTAAATTAAAACTAATTCACCTTGATTAATGGAATCAAGGCACAAGTGCTGATAATGCTGATCAACACTTAGTTGTGCCTGGAGTAATTTTCTTAGAAGCTCCAACAACAACAAATCTTTTGCCAACACCTGTTACTGATGCTATTCAAACTCCGGAATTATCTACGTCACCTTCTCTGCATCTAGACACTGATGATCAGACTTTAGGTGAGCATCAGGATATGGCTGTTGATCAGAACTTAGCATCAGATCAGCAATTAGAGGATGCTGACGCCTCCATTGCTACTCACACTGTTATTATATCAGATGATACTGATTCTATAAGTTCTGATGCTGCACATGCTGGAGATACTGGTGATGCTGCACCAACTGCAGATACTGATGCAGCAGGTCCTTCAGGACATATTCCTCTTTCTAAGTCTGAACTAGTAAAGAAGTTTGTTACAGAGGAACCACCAGTGCCTTGGAGTGAAACTCCTGCAGGTCAGGAGTGGACTAAGGAATGGAACTCAGTTTCATGTATTCCATCTGCGTTACATCTTACTGAGCACTTAACTAAAGCTGATGCAATGTTAAATTCTGATGATTTCAAAATCCAGCTTCGTGTCACTGCATTGAGTACTAAACATCTACAAGGTCTTCATTCAACCACTCATGCAGAAATACACAAGATTCAGGAGAACTTTATCAAGCAGGAACAAGTTTGGAAACTTGATAAGAAAAAGTTCTTTCAACCTTCTATTGACAGGATTGCTTATATTGAGAAGACTCAAGATCGTCAACAAGCACAGATTGATCAAATTCTGCAAAATCAAGCTTCTCAGCAATCACAATTGACTGAAATCCAATCTTCAGTGGAATTGCTTATCTCTCTTCTACTTTCTGCTGATGCCAAAAAGGGGGAGAAAGTGATTAAGTCCAAATGCAAGGATGACAAGACACTGCAAGGAAAGGATGATGAAAAAGATGACCAAGGAAACTCTGGAATGGGTGGAGGTCATAGTCAAGGTAAAAGATTCTCATCAAGAAATGCTGAAATTGCAAGTCACAGGATAAGTTCTGATACTGAGAAGAGAATAAGTTCTGATACTGGTAAAAGAATAAATTCTGATGAACTTCTAGATCTTGATGAAGAAATGTCAAGACAGTTATTTCTTCAAGAAAATCCAGGAATGGACTTGGAAAGTTTAAAGGAAGAAGAAGCTAGACTTAAATCAAAGAAAGCCACATCTAAATCTGAAGCTTCTGGTAAAAAGTCACTTCCAAAACTGAAAGGTATTGTGATTAAAGAAAAGGCACAAACTGAAGCAACATTTGCTAAATCACAACCAAAGATAGATCCAAGATCCAAGGGTAAAGAAAAGGTTGGTGAACCTGTTAAAGTTTATGTACCTCCTGAAGATGAAGAAATTACTGATGACAAAGATAATCTTGCTCTGACTTCAAGAAAAGTTCTTAAAACAACCTCTGACATGGCTCAAGTTGTTCAGAGTCAAGAAATTGTAAGTTCTGATATTCAAAAGAAGCAAGTAACCTCTGACACAGCTCAAGTTAACTTGATATCAGAAGGAAGATCAAAAATACTCCTACCAGGATTCACTAAGGCAAAACAAACTCAATCTTTGAAGACTACTGCAAGTCGTTTTGAAGCTAGAATAGTTACTGGAAAGGAAGCAAGAGATAAAACTGGATTGGGAAGTGCTGATGAAAGAAGAGTACACAACACTACCAATGATCCAACTTCCTTGAGTGAACCAGGTATTGGAGCAACTCCTGAAAGATTGAATCAACTGGAATCTGTACAAATGGTTTACCATACCTACTTGAAGGAACACATCTTGTTGTATTTCATGACAGATGGTAGGGTTTATCATATAAGACAAAATGCCATTCCATTGAAGTATTTTGAAGAATTGGAGCATGTATTATTCTTACTTCAAGTGGATGACAGATTGACAGGGACTGCTGCAAACTATTTGAAAGAACAGATTCAGAGACAGAAAAGACTTTATTCTGTTAAGTCTGACAGCATATATGTTCCAAAGTACAGAAATCACAATGGTGATATTGTTGATATGAAGCCTAATACTGCACAGATCAGAACATATCTTGGTATTAAGGGGCTTGAATTCAATCTAGAGTCTGACAAAGCTTATGTCATAAGACTAGATCAGGAGTTGAGAAAAGCAAAGATTAATGATCTCAGAGCTGCAATATTTCAAACTGGTGAAGATACTGCAGAGCTTAAAGATGTCAAATGGAGAATGATTGATGAACTCAGATATGCTGAGAAATGTTTGTTGAAGAATTATCTCAGAACAACTTCTGACATCAGAGAGATCAGAAAATGATGAAGCCAAGTCGAAGATCTACAACTGCTTAAATTCTGATGTGTATACAGACTAAAGTTGTTATCAGAAGTTGAGTTGGTAAAAGCTTTAAGGACTGTAAGTTGTAGTTATCTTGTCTAATTCTCATGCATTTGTACTTAATGTTTTTGACATCATCAAATATCTGTTAAACTTGTATATTTTTCTAATTTACAAGTTGGGGGAGATTGTTAGATATATTTGATAATGTCATGGCTATTATGTTTTATGTTTAGATTTCAGATCTTATTTGAACAGGACAAATCAGTACTTAACTGATCAGTACTTATACTGGACGTCAGGACTTAAGGGATATCAGTACTTATGTTATCAGAAGATAAGCATCAGGAGATAGATATCAGAACTTAAGTGCTGAAGGACGATCAGATAAGGACAGTAGCTGATTAAAGTTAAGAAGATCAAGATAAACATAAGAAGAGATATGCATGAAGAAGGAATTCCGTAAAGAATGGAATACTTGGAAGAAAAGATATCTGATTGATATATATTAGGAAGCAGAATTATATTCCATATCAATGAGCGATTATCTTGTAACTGTGTAATATATAAACACAGACATAGGGTTTACACTAGTAGTGTTATAATTATCGAGAATATTATTTACTGTAACCCTAGCAGCTCTCGTGATATTTTGTTCATCACTGAGAGATAACAGTTCCAGATTGTAACAGAATTTATTGTTTCAATAAAGTTTGTTTTCTGTTACATAAGTTCTTGAAGTTTGATTTGATTGTAATAAACACTGTATTCACCCCCTCTACAGTGAAAGTGTGACCTAACATTACACTAGTTCCGTAAACCCTGGACCAACCATCTTTGTATTTGCATCCTTCCTAGCCTTTCTTGAATTACGCGGCTAAACAACTTCAGTTAATCCTCACTGGAAGGTTAAATTTAAAAACAAGCAAGTATGAGCGAATGAAATGCTCAGCAAGTTCATTATAGCATATATATGGTCTTTTGATATAAAACCAACATCTGTAATAGAGCGAAACATTTAAAATCATAATTACTGAATCAGAAAATTTGTTAAGGAATCCCAGAATTGGTTCCTTGAATGTATTCAAAACAATTTTTATATTTTTGAGCGAAAATGCTTCGGCAATACTTTAAATCTCGATGAGAATAAAACTCGTAAAACAGTGTCTACAGAAATATCCTAAACAACAATATGAAACAGTGATTATAGACTGAATCATAAACTCATTCAAAACTCAACTCTTGATATCAATAGTCATTTTGGTGTCATATCAAGTTAGATATCAATTCGAACTTTGATGCTCATAACATCCCATACTGAAGTCAACATCAATCATCTCTATTATTACCACTTTTGATATTTAATAACAAATTAAGTATCAACATAAATCAGAAACTGAATCAAAACTGCATTTCATCTTTTATACAAAACCAAAATACTTGATAAATCATTTATTATAGGATTATAAAAAACAATATGATTATTTAGATTGGAATCTTTCTCCGACGGACATAGGATCACATGCTGATCAGCCCGTGTGATAGCACTGGGTCATGATTCGTAGAAATATGTCCCAAAATACGAGTACTCAAATAAAAGGAAATATATCTACATGTGGCATAGTTTGTATTATAAATATTTCATATAATACATGACCCTCCGCTGGACCGTCCGCCACGATAACTTACGCATTCATCCAATCTTAAAACCTTTTATTGAAAAGGGGTAATAATCGACACCCTTATAAATTTTATTTCCCCTTTCACTTAGTAGGAATACTCGCAACAAAATCATCATTTTCTCTCAGTGCAAAACATTTATAAATCCCGTAATTTGATAAATAAAAACACTTAACTATCCTGAACATAGAATAGAAGATGAGTACTTGCGTAAACAGAATCATTTAATTCAGTGATATGTAAAACATTTATCTATTCTGAAGTGGGAATAGAGAAGAATACTTGCATAATCATAAGCAGTTTGATATGTAAAATATTGAACTATTCCGGAATTAGAATAGCATAGAAAACTTGCCTTTGTGGGTTTTTAGCAGTTAGTCATACTCACAACATCACAATTATCTTACTCTGACATCGCATGACTTCACTGTCTTTCTATTTTGACAATTCACTGATATGTTGCTCCGGTGATTGCTAGAAGCCTGATATGCATCACTGTTCAACTTTACTCTGGATTCTACTACCTGGTCTTGATCCTCTTGAAAGATTCACATCTATAATTAAAAGATAATATTTTAATCATCTGCACGATAATGACTCGACGAACTACGCGTCAAAACCCTATCGCCTACCCATACGATAACCTACACATAATGAGAACAATCAAATACAAGACTATTGACCCACGTACGTACTTAATTCACATAGCACGTAAATACATAACTCACATATTACATAATTCATATAACACATAATTCGGTTCGTCAAAAGGTAGGTCTCAGTATTTTTAAAATCAAAATCGGGTTAAAATATGACTTTTTAATCAATACGTGACTCAGAATCGATTTACAAAACAAGCGACCTTTTGAAACAAAAGGATTTATGTCTCGAAAGTATATTGAATAGAAGCAGAATAGTTTTCTGAGTTTAGACGCGTTCGTTTCGTATTAAACGGACAAACAGTCTATTTTCTACGAATAAAATACAAATAATTCAATTAATAATAATATTAGTTGAATATTCAATACTCTATAAATATTTTTAAAATCTCACAATAATTTTTAGGAATTATTTGGCTTAATTATAAATAATTATATTTTATTTAACTATTTATAAATAAATTTAATTGATTAAATGAATTAATTAATCAATTAAATCTATAAATAATTAACTAAAATAAATTTTAAATAATTAAATCAAATTTGAATTTTAGAAAATAATAAAAGAAAATGCTTTTTGGAATTAAAATAATTCAGTTAACTAATTAAAATAATTAACTAAATTAATTTTTGAATTTAAAAACATTTTTTTGGAATTTCAAATGAATTTTAAATTATTTTATGAAAATAACTCCCAGAAACATGTTTTGGCAAGGGGTCATCTTCTTAGATGGATCAAACAGAAGCAAAGCAAAAGAACACGGTCAGGAAGCTTGAAGAACTCGCCAGAATTTCCCAAAATCCGGCGAGCTTCAACACCTCCGGCGAACCCCCGGATCACACCAAAACATCACGAAAACTTCTGTTTTTCACACCAAACTCGACAAAATTATTCCAGAAATTGAACGGAAGCAACTACAACATCAAACAATCAAACCCACACAAAAATCGATCAAAACCATCAAGAACAACAAACTTTCCGGCCAAAAAATCGATTTGCTTTGTTTCTCAACCATAATCGAAGTACTATATATCAAAATGATCGTAGAAACACGTACAATCTAATCATATCATCACAATCAACAACCAATTAATGTATAAACCAAAAAAATTGAAAAATACAAACTAACAAAACCTTTAACTCGATCTAATCATTTCGGCAATAGAATGGACACAAAAATAGTATGAATCAACTCTAAATAACATGTTAAAGCTAATCCCAACATTTAAAATAACCAAAAAATCCTGAAAATTAAGAACTCAATTCGTATTAAATGGTGAACTACATTTTTTGAGAAATACTCAACCTTAGTTGATGATTCTGGTATCAAAATAACGGGCTTGAAGAGAGCTTTGATTCGACTACTATATCATCAAAAACGGAGCAACGGATCTCTAGATATCGCAAGATTAAGATTAAGAATTGATAAAAAACTCCAAGAACAATTTAGAGGATTTTTCTATTGTTCTTATAAAATAAAAATAAATAAATAAATATCTGATTTTTAGATAATTATGACAAATAAAATAGAAATTCAACTATTTATACTTATGGAATATTAATACCTATTGGATCATATCGGATCCGAAAATAGATTACATAGCCGCTAAGTAACTATAAAGACGATCCAATTTGGTACCAGTTTTGGATAAGTATCAAAACCGGGCTTCTTAAAAAATACTCTACGAGAAGATAATGTAATAATTTAATCAAAATATCCCTTCTCTCAAGAATACGGGTTTTAATAATCTATCGAAATGACTATTGTATCGAAAATTTTATGTTGGGACTCGTACGGGTCAAACCGTACTCCGAATTGAAAAAGGTCAAAATATGGAAAATATTCAGAATAATCAAATTGGGTTAGGAAGGAGTTTTCTGAAGAGTTTCGGATTATAAAAACACAAAAACGGTTAAAGTTGGACGATTCCCGGTGTTAGGTCACACAACACTGTAGAAGGGGGTTGAATACAGTGTTTAATACAATCAAATCGATTTAGAACGCAAGTAACAGAAAACAGATGTATTCGATATAATAAACTATGTTACAATGGAACCATTCTCTCTCAGTAATGAACAAATATCACGAGAGCTGCTAGGTTACAATGTATGATCTTCTCGATAATGATAACACATATAGTGTAAACCTATGTCTGTGTTTATATAGTACACGGTTACAAGATAACTTCTAATTGATATGGAATATAATTCTGTCTCCTAAAATATATCAATCACATATCTTATATAATTCTTCTAGTCCTCTAACTCTTTCCTTGCATATCTTCTTCTGTATTAGTCTCGATCTTCTACTGTTAATCAGCTTCCTTCCTAAACTATAAGTCCTCCCGTACTTACGTTCTGATATGACCTTAAGTCCTGATATGACATTAAGTCCTGAATTCCAGTAATTTACTGATTCCAGTAAGAACTGATATTTCCTGTTTTGTTAAGATCTGAAAACTAAACATGAAACATATTACACATGACATCTCAAATATATCCAACAATCTCCCTCAACTTGTAAATTATGCAAGAATATACAAGTTAATAGATTTGATGATGTCAAAAACATTTAAGTTCAAATGCAATAAGAGTTTAATAAGACTATCAATTACAACTTACACAACATCCAGCTTTACCAACACTACTGGATCAATCTGAATCCATAATGATTCTTAACAAAATCTTTCACCAGCTTATCTTCAGCTTTCCTCAGAACTTCAACTAACTGTGCTTTGACCTGCATCAGTTCTTCTTCTTTACTATCACCAATCTGATAAATGGCTATTCTGAGAGCTTGAATGGATGTTCTTTCAAGTCCATCACCAAGTCTGATAACTTTAGGATGTGAAGAGTTTTCATTACAACATAAGCATTTTCCTTTCAGAATAACTTCCACCTTAGCAGAATTCTTCAGCATAGGAATTTCTCTTCCATCATCTTCAGTAATCATTGGACTGTAATGAGAAATCTTTGTACCAGAGATTTTGAGTAGATCTTTTATAGCCTTCAAAATGTATTCTGACCATCTTTTTGTAACATCAGATTTTACTTCCAGAAGATAGTGAATATGTGGAAGCTCTCTGACAGACTTATTTAGTACATCAGTATCAGCTAGTCTATAAGTCCTTCCATCATTGAGAAATAAGATCAATTTCTCTTTTAGATTTTCCTTATCATGAGCATCTATCACAACTTGAGCAGAAAACACTTTGTCAAGGTGCTTTTGTTTGATTTGTTCATATGGTTTGTCTGTCAACATGAAAGGATCTCTAGAGTAACTTCCACTCCTGTTTGAATCTTCTCTTCATCAGAACCTAATCCAGCTCTATCTCTAGGTTGCTTGGCTCTCAACCCAAATTTAGTGAGTTGATTAATCATGAGATTGGATTTTGGTTCAACTGGAGTAGCTTTCTTCCATAACAGATTCTTCTTATCAGCAATTGTCATTTTATTCAAATCAACTTGAACATTATCAGTAGTTGATGTCTTGATAGCTTGACCATAATTTGTTGTTTCTTCTATAACTTGGTGTCCTTCATTCTGAATAACTTGAGCAGTGTCAGAGGTTGTTTTAGATTCTTCAATTATCTTTCTTCTTTTCAGAATTTGAACAGTTTCATCTTCAACAAGATTATCATCAGTTACTTGAACCATTTTGCACACTGGTTTCATCAGAACTTGAGGAATTTTCATCTCCAATGACTTCATTGGTTCATCAACTTTTCCTTTCCCTTTATCTTTGGGATCACTCTCTGTCTGTGATCTAGTCTTGAACTTTGAAATTTCAGAATTTGACTTTTCCTTGATCATAATGCCTTTTTCCCTTGGAGGTTTCTTTGCATCAGAAGCTTTAGACTTAAGATTTGTCCCCTCAATTGCAAATCTAGCTTCTTCCTCCTTGAGAGCTTCTAAATCCATTCCTGGATTGTGTTTCAGAAATAATCTTCTTGCTATCTCCTCATCAAGTGTCTTGATTTTAGGAGCTTTGTAATAAACAGTGGTCTGCTTCCATTTTAGCTTTAGAGTTTGCATAAACTTCTGAGAGTCTTTTGATCATGACTGAATCGGAATATCAGAACTTGACATCAGACTTTGTTTATCAGCACTTGACTTCAGACTTTGAGAATTCACAGCATCAGAACTTGACTTGTTCTGTATAAAAGATTTTCCTTGAACTTTTTTTGACCTCTGCTCTTTTCATAGTTTCCCTGGTCATCACCTTTATCATCCTTCTTATTCAGTACTTGAGTAGGTGAACATTTGGACTTAACTACCTTCTCCCCCTTTTTGGAATCATCAGGAAGTAAGAGAGAGAGAAGAAGTTCAACTGAAGATTGGATTTCATCCAATTGAGCTTTCCGAGAAGCTTGATTAACCAGAACCTCAGCAATTTGGGCCTGTTGCTCCTCCTGAATCTTCTCAATGGCTTCAATTTTCTCAAGAGTAGGTCTGACATACCTGTTCTTGTCAAGCTTGAGCTGTAGATCTAGCTTATCAGCTTGTTCCTTGAGTGTATCAACCTTAGTATAAGTAAGAGAATGTAGACCATGAAGACTTCTTGTACTCATAGCTGTAACCTTGAGTTGAGTCTTGAAATCAGAATTTGATAATAACTCATCATCTTTTGATACATGCTCTGTCAGAATTTTGGTACATGGAATAAAATCTGATTCATTCCACTTCTTGGTCCACTCAACTCCCCTGTGAGTTTCTTTCCAAGGTACAGGAGCATCCTGTCTAACAAATTTCTTCACCAAAGCTTCCTTTCCCAGAATAGGAACTGGAGTTTCATAAAAAAATACTTTCTCCAGAACTTGAGGAAGTTTCATCATTTTCTGACAGTACAAGAGTGTGTGATGCAACTGGAGATTTAAGAATAACATCATCTAAATTCTGTTCATCAGAATTTATCTCCAGAGCTGGTCTCTTTGATGTAGATGGTATCTCATCATCTAAGATTTGAGATTTGACTGTAGATGGCTGAGCTTCAGTAGTTAGAGCTTCCAGATAAAGAACTTGAGGTATATTCAAATTGTGAAGATCTATCTCAGAGTTGTCAGTTTGTTCTTTAGCATCATCTGTAGCTTTTATTGGAGAGTCAGGAGGGGTAGCCACTGTATCAGTAACAATGTCTGTGGCTTGAGCTGAAGAAATCAGAGCTTCAATAATGATTGGTTCTTGTGAGATCAGAGATTCCTGATCCCCTTCCTCTGCTTCTTCATTATCTTCTGATGAAGATTTAGCCAAATACCTCCTAGCCTTCATTTTCTTCAATCTCCTTGCCAAAGAAGGAGTTACTGTTGCAGCATCGGAATTTACAAATTTCTTTGTCAAAGTATCAGAACTTTGAGCTGCTATTTCTTTCTGAGAAGTAACATTCTCAGCTTTATTTATCACAGATTCTGATGCAGGAACCTGTGCTTCAATGATTTCATCCTCACTATCAGATTCATATCTGAGGATCATCTTCCTTCTCTTTTGTGGAGGTTGAAGAACAGACTTTGTCCTCTTAGAAGGTTTGGAAGATGAAGGTCTGATGGTAGATTTTGGTTGTGGTTGAGAAGTTTGAGGTGTTTGGGTAGTGGTGGTAGGTGCTGATGGTTGAGGTTCGGATGGTTGAACATCAGGATATAATGCAGTATATGTAACTGGATCATAGGTTATTAAGGCATGTTTGACAGATAAAGGAACTCGGAGGGGTCTTAACACAGCCTTCTTATTATCAGTAGATAATAAGTCATTAAAAGCTCTTTTTGCTAGTCTAAAAGATGGAATTAATTCACTAGCAGATTGGGGTTTATCATCACAACAAAAACTATAAATAAGCAGACAGAATCTAGCAAAATAGATAGTATTCCTATCTTCTGTCATCCTATCCCCAATAAAACCTAAAACAACACTGGCATAATCAAAATCAGTTTGATTAATGAGAGCATACTCGATTTGTTGACTGAGTATGGGGATTGCATCAAAATTAGAACATTTGTTGGCGAAAGTCTTTGTAATGCAGTCAAAGAAGAAACTCCATTCCCTCCTTATGTTGGATCTATTCAATTGACCCAGCTTTGCCAATGTCTTTTCATACCCCAGACTGGCCATCATATTTTGAAGAACTGGCTCCTCAACAGTCGAATAAACGCAGTTCTCAGGTAGTTGTAGTGCTTGTCGAACCGTGACCAATGTTGTAATATCCCATATTTTCAATATTATTATTATTATTATTTGGAATTGTTTATATGAATTTATGTAAATTTTGGTGAATTATCTGGTAACTGAAGTGATGTTTTGAATGTCTATATGTGATATTCTTTGAGTATTTTAATTATTATATGTCCAGAATAAAATATAGATAATTCTGATATTTTCTGGTAATTTTTGGACTGTTATATGATTTTATAATGATTTTTGAATTTATTAATTATTTTTTGAATAATTACAAAATTATTTTATAAAGTCGGGAATCGTCCAACTTCAACTGTTTTTACGTTTTTACAACCCGAAACTCTTCCGAAAACTCCTTCCTAACCTAATCTGGTAATTCCGGACATTTTCCGTGTTTTAATTTTTTCGATCCGGATTTCAGTTTGACCCGTGCGCGGCCCGGCGCAAGATTTTCGGTACGATAACCATTTTGATAAATCAACAAAACCCGTATTCTCGAGAGACGGGATATGTTTACATTATTTTCGTATATGGTGTTTCATGAAAAGCTCGGTTTTGATAATTATCCGAATCGGGTATTAAATTGTATCATTTTTATAGTTACTTAGCTGCTAAGTAATCTATTTTTGGATCGTCTTGTAGTTACTTAGCGGCTAAGCAACTAATTTATAGATCCAAAATGATCCAGAACGAACCAATATTCCGTAAATATAAATAGCCCATTTCTTATTTTATTTATTTCGTCTATTCATTTGCAACCAGTAAAAATACAGTAAATACAGAGAAAAACCCTAGAAAACGATACGTTCCTGAGAATCAAATACATGAACGAGGACGTTACCGAACTCTGATTCGGACGTGTAATATATCAAATCGAAGCTCTCAAAAAGTACTTTCTGAATCAATCAGCCATTTTAGTGCAGCAATTAAGGTAATTTTCTTATTTATTTATTCATATTCGAATTATTTGATAATTAAATTATGAAAATTTGTTCTTGATGTTGTTAATGTGATTTGATGCTTCCATCGTGTAGATAATTTTTTTCTGGTCAATTTGGTATATTATACTTCAAAAATAGAGTCTAATATCATGTAGTAATTGAAGTTTGATTTTCTGAAAATCATTTGAAAATGTGTTCTTGGTGTTCTTGAAAACAATTCTGAGAATCAAATCCAAATTTGAAGGTGATTCCGATTTCCAAATTTCAAGTATGAGTAACCAAAATGAATCGCAGACCATCCTCTATCATTTTATATCATCAAATCAATTCGAGGTTAGAAAATTTTTCAATTCGTAATTTTAGGGTTTATGTTCGATTTGGGGGTTTCTTGTATAAGGATTTTTGGCTTGTTTTGATGCTATGATTAGCTTTACATTATTATTTACAATCGATTAATGATAATTTTATGCTTGTTCTATTGCTCGATGATTCTACCGAGTTTTTGTTTTTTTTTTATTTTATATTCGATTTTCAAAGTTTATAGTTAATTGATTGTTGATTTTGATTAGGGTATTAGATTCTTTGAATTCATACCTTTAATTTGAGCTATAGATCTTTGTGGTTAGTGTTTAATTCGACGTTATCAGATTCTGGCCGGATAAGAACTCGACCACGTCGGTTTTAATGGCGAATGGCCGGAGTTCTTACTCCGATGATGGTTTGATATTGTTAACGGTTGTTCTGGGTTTTTGGTCCGTCAGGAATCGAATTTGGATTAAAAATCTGGGGGAATATACGCGTTTTCGGGTGGATTTGAACTCACCGGAGTCCGGCGAGGAGCCGCCGAATCTTGAGTTTTTCCAGAAATCGGTGGTCTTCGAACCCGACCCGGTTTGTTCTTATTCGACCCGTTTCAAAAAATTTACCAACCCGGTTTTAATCCTCAGACCCGGGTGTTTGGTTATAAAAACCTGTTTTTGCATTTTTCTGTTTTAAAATCTATTTAAATTCTTTTTCTTATTTACAAAATTCATTTTTTTATTTTGAAAATCATTATTTTAATTCTGAAAATTTATTTTTAATTCAAAAATAAATCCAAATTATATAGTTAATTAATTTTTATTGATAATTAATTATTTAATTAGTCAATTAATTTAAATATTAATTGATTAATTAATTTAATTAGTTATTAATTAATTTTAATTGATTATTTAATTAGATTTAATTATTTATTTTGATTTAAAAATTCCAAAAAACAGTTTTGAACTTTAAAATATTATTTTAAATTATTTTCCAGGCTCGATAATTCTTATAAAATTATTTTCGGGTGTTCGAGCGCTATTATATAATTATTAAAGGATTTAGAGACCCGTTTTAATTCCGAAAAATGTTCAAAAATTCATAACAAATAAACCGTTTGTCCGTTTAATACGAAACGAACGCCTCTAGACTCAGAAAAATATTTTGTTTTCAATAATAATACTTTCGAGACCCAAAACCTTTTTGTTTCGAAAGTTCGCTTGTTTTGTAAATCTATTCTGAGTCGCGTAGTGATTGAAAAATCATATTTTCGACCCGATTTCAGTTTTAAACGTATTGAGTCGAACCTTTTTGACGAACCGAGGCATGTGTGATATGAATTATGTGATACGTGAGTTATATGCTATGTGAATTACGTGCGTGCGTGGGTCAAGAGTCTTGTATTTGATTGTTTTTTTATGTATGGGCTATCGTATGGGTAGACGGTAGGGTTTTGACGCGCAGTTCGTCGAGTAATTATCGATTAGACGATTAAAGTGTGATCTTTTAATTATTGATGCGAGTCTTTCAAGACGATCAAGAGCAGATGGAATGGATGAAGACTAGAGTTGAATAAGTATGGAATAATGGGTTGCAACACTGCATGAGCAGCAGACCAATGGATTAGTAGAATAAAGACGGTTATATTTCGAGACAGAATGTCAGAATAGATGCGTCATTACGAGTGTGACTAACTGTTAAAACCAAAGGCAAGTACCCCTGATTTCACTTATCATTCAAGTGATGTTTATTTCGAATTAATTATGCAAGTATCCCTATCATCACTTATTGTTCAAGTGATATTTATTTTAAATCTTCTCATGCAAGTATTGCTTTCCCTATTCTCAGTTTAGAATCGATAAATGTTTTACATATCGTTGAATTAAATGATTCTGTTTATGCAAGTATTCTTCTGCTATTCTATGTTCAGAATAACTAAGTGATTTTACTTATCAAATTACAAGATTTATAAATGTTTTGGATTTTGAGAAAGATGATTTTGTTGCGAGAATTCCTGCCCAAGTGAATGGGGGAATAAATTATTTAGGATGTCGATTGATTCAGCTCCTTTTTCAATAAAAAGGTTTTAAGATTGGAATGGTTATTGGTTACTGGTTACAGCGTAGGTGATCGAGATATCGGTCAAGCTGTAATATCTTTCAAGGCTAGTTATGCCTTTTCTGGCGCCCTATAGGTACCGTATGTTTTCGGGATACGGGTAGTACCTATATTTACGGTATGGTTGCAGGATACCGGTGTTGTTTCGCGACTGATTATCGGGAACAACATGAAATATAATTGGTTCCAATCTAAATTGATATCTAAATTTCTTTATTATTTTGATAATCATAGAATAAATGATTTATCAACTGTTTCTGTTTTGGAATAATGGAAAAATGCAGTTTTGATTCAGATTCTGATTTATGCTGATACTTATGTTGTTGTTAAATATCAAAGGTGGTATTAGTATAGATGATTGATGTTGACTTCAGTATGGGTGTTGTGAGCATCAAAGTTCGTATTGATATCTAATTTGATATGACAGCAAAATAAGTATTAATTTGAAGAGTTCGGTTTTGAGTAAAGTTTATGATTCAATCCATAATAATTGTTTCTTGTTATTATTGTTTACGATATTTCCATAAACACTGTTTTACGAGTTTGATTCTCATCAAGATTCAAAGTATTGCTGAAGCATTTCGCTCAAAAATATCAAAATGGTTTTGAATACAATTAAGGAATCAATTCCGGGATTCCTCAACTAAAATTTTATGATTCAGCAATTATAATTTTAAATGTTCTGCTCTAATACAGATGTCAGTTTTATATCAAAACGACCCTATATTCGCTATAATGATCTTGCTGAGCATTTCTTTCACTCATACTTGCCTGTTTTTAAATTTAACCTCCAGTGAGGATTAGCTTGCGCTACTTAGCTGCGAAATTCGAGGAAGCAAAGAAAAAGCTCTTGGAAGGTGGTTGGTCCAGGGTTTGCGGGCTACTGTAATTTTATTGTGTAAAGTTGTTTATATTATATTATAATATAGTGTTGTATTTTATTTGGGCCTTGTTAGTCCCTTAACAATATAGCAAGAATTACAGAAGGGGGGTTGAATGGAATTCTTGAACCTTTTTCTTAAAATAAAAATGTTCAAACTCGAATACAAATATAAGTGTTTTGATTAGCACAATGGGGAATACAAACTTAATTGAATCAAAACATAAGTAATTAAAAACAAGAGTCTTTAAAAACTTTCTGGTGGATTTAAACAATTCCACCAGAGATATATATTATATCGAGAGAACTCTGTGTGCAAGAATGCTCACAGCTGCTTATAAATTTTTAAGTACCGAGAATACAGAGAAATGCTAATAATTCTGCTTACAAATGTTTCTCACTTTTTGTATCTCAGATCTTCGTTTCTATTTGCTACTTCTTGGTTTATATATTACCAAGATTACAAAGTCAAAAGATAGAATCATTATAAAAACTATCAGTTTTTATGCTTTGCTACTTTGTTCTCTATTACCCAGTTAATAGGCTTCCTCATTCCATTTGCATACATCCCGACGCATGTGACCAGTTGTCACTGTCAACTGATGTTTGAATTCTTTATCCGTTGGGTTCATGATCATCCGTCGGATTGTTGATCATCCGTCGGGTTGTTGATTATCCGTCGGGTGCTTTGTAGTTTATCCGTCGGGTAGCAATCAGGCACTTGACTTCATTTCACTTATGTAGAATTACAAGACATCATCTATGTATAATTAATCAACCTATACTGCATATCTAGTTAAATTCCACATGACTTATATGCTACTACAGACTCTATACAAAGGTGTATGCAGAAATGTGCTACAGACTCATTATTACATAAGCTACTCACTCGATGGATAATAAATCATTATCCGTCGGGACTATAGATTTATCCGTCGGGACTAAAATTCTTATCCGTCGAGTGCTACATTATTTCACTAGGTAAAATCTACTTAGGTGTTTTGTTTGTGAAATCATCAAGTACACAACATAGGCACAACAATCTCCCCCAATTTATGTCTACTGGAATTGTAGCCATAAATTAAGAGATACTTGATGATAACAAAACATCCTAAACATACAGCTTTAAAGAAAAGTAGATAATACTGAAAGTGCTTCAATTAATCAAAATGTATAAAGTTTGTCTCACAGTCATTTTCATGATGCTCCTCTAGCCTGAGCAGATTTATCTAGTTCCTTGAACGTCTGGATCTTCTTCCAAGCTTTCTGTTATTTTCATTAATCTGATTTTGGAGCTGCCTGTGGAATTCCAGTTCATCAGATTCTGAGAGATTTAGCTTTTCTTGCATTTCCAAGAGAGTCTCATTGCCGGAGATGCTCAGTTGGTCTTCTAATCTGAAGAATCTTTTCACACCTTTGTCATCCATGAACTCCATCAGCCAGTAGGGCCTTAGATGCACTCTTCTCCCTGTGTATGGGATGATTAGAGTCTTTGGGAGTGCATCTTTAGCTCTAACACTCCTTAATTCTTCAATCTTCTTCAATACTAGTCTTCTTGCATTGACATTGAACCCAAAGTTCTTCTTGAAGGATGAATAAACTTTAATCAGTACAACTTGGCTCTCTTGAAGAATCCTGTGAAGTGGCCACTGAATCTCCTTTCCTCCTTTGTACTTGAACACTAACCTTTCAGGTAGGTTTCTGTATGTATCAATTCCCCTCACTTCATCTAGTTCATCCAGATAGAGGTTTAGATCAGAAAATTCTTTGATGTCACACAAGTACAAGTAGTCTCCCTTATTGACTTTGGGCTGAGCTTTGACTACAGATTTGGATTTGAGAGGTGACAGCTTCACCTTCTTGACTGCTCTTGACTTTGTCCTTTTTGGCTTGCTAAGGATTGGTAGACTGAAGTCAGGAATTGGTATGTTATCCCATTCTATTGGCTCATCCTTGGGCACAATAGGTTCACCATGAATATTCCTGTAGGGATCCACCACCTTTATATCTTCAAATACCACAGAGGGCTTTGATGCTTAAGTTGTAGCTGGTGTGGGTTCCTTAGGAAATTGATCTCCCAATTCCTTGTCAACAATATCCAGTTTCCTTTTTGTTCTTTTAGCTAATTCTTTCTTTCTTGGAGATTTCTTCCGTTCTTCAACATATTTCCTTAATTCAGTAGCTTCAGATGATTGAGAGGGAGTTTGTTGTGATGAATTCACAGCCTGTAGCTTGGCCAAGATAGCAATCTGCTCTTTCTTTTATTTAGCCTTCTTTGCATCTAGAATAGCTTGCTTCTTTTCCTGCTTCAATCTGGCTTTTTCTTCTCTCCTTGCTTGAGCAAATTGAGGATGTCCAGCTACTACACACATTTCCTTTCCATTTATGAATATCTTAGCAATTCTCCTTTTTGAAGCTGAATCGGTTGGATCTTTGTAGAAAACAATTGATCTTGACAGAAGCTTCTTCTCATCAGGCTTGGGTGTCTCATACACAGTATCCAAGGGGTTCTTCAAGGATGATTTTGAATAGTTTGCCCTTGGTTTAAGAATCATTTCAGCCTTTGGAGACTTGATGCAGGAAGATTGTCCTCTTTCCAGATAGTTCATGCTCATCTCATTCACACTGATTTGCTTGACTTGTGAGTGATGGATGGCTGACTTAACTGGCTCCTTGACAAGTTAGAACTTCTTCTGTATCTCCTCATCAATCTTCTCCCAGTTGATCAAATTTAACTTTTCATTCTCAGCAACTTTCAAGTTTGCTGCTGCTGCCTGAATCAGATCTATACCATCTGCAACTGGTGGCTTTGAGACAGTAATTGAAGGCATAATTACTTTGCTGATTTGTATCTGAAGTTTCTCCCCCTCACTTGGTCCTTTCTCCCCCTTTTTGTTATCATCAAGTTGAGGAGTCAGGCCTTGTGCTTTGGCCAGTTGCATGAGAAGACTGGTCTGAGACTATTGATTTTGAAGAATGGTGACCACAGATTTTTCAATACTTTGAACTCTATTCTCCAGTTTGGTCAGCCTCTTTTCAGCATCTGATGCTTTTCTCAGTCTAAGTAATAGATCCTGCATGGTATCATATGGCATGACTGAATCTAGCTTCTCAGAATTGTAGGTCTTCAAGTCAGCTATATCCTTTTTGAGTTCATCTACACTCAGATTCTGTCTTAATTTCTGTAGCTTCATGAGATGTAGAGAATCTAGGTGAGCTTGAAGAATAGCCTTGGTACCAGCATTTGAGCTCTTCTGAATGTCCTTTTGGATAGACATGATTTGTTTGACCAAGGATACATTAAATTGTCCTGGTGTGGACTCCTTTGTCAAGGCCCATTCAGGTAAATCTGGAATAGAACTTGGGCCTTCATCTCCCCCTAAGTTCATGCTTCCATCAAATGAAATAGAGTCATCATCATTAGAATTTACTCCAAATTCCTCAGATGGCTCACCAGCTGTAGGAGGCATTAAATTGACAGCAGCTTTATCCCTTTGTAGAGATTCTGAAGTATGCACCGGATTCAAAGTCTTTTCTGCCTCCTCATTGCCCTGAGCAGCAAACAATTGATAGGCTGACACAGGATGAGTAAAAGTGTCAGCATCCAAGGAAATGTTATCAATTACAGCTTTCTAATGTTGCTGAAATTGTCTTTCCTTTTCAATATCATCCACAATCATTAACTCATGAGCAATGGCTGGATCCACCCTTATACCCTCTGTACCTGCTTTTCTCTCATGTTCTCTCTTTTGTTGCATCAGGGTCTCACCCTGGCTCACCACCCTCACACCCTCACCTTCACCTACTAAGGTGGGACTCCTCTCACTCACTTTTGCCAATCCTGAAGAAATGGATTGCAGATTTTCACTCATTTCCTCTCCTTTTTCCTGTGAGCAACCCAGCCTCTCACTCAAGACACTCTCCTCTCTCAATCCTAAGAGTGACTGTACAACCACTAAATCTTCTGCACTTGAAATAATTGAAGTTTGAACTTGTGCAGAGATACTCGACGGATGAGTGATATCCATCGAGTGGGTGGTAATGCTATCCGACGGATAACTGCTGTTAGGCTTATCCATCGGGATACAATCACTACTCGACGGATGAGCAATATCCGTCGAGAGAGTAGAAATGAATGAGTTGGGAAGAGAAACTGTTGTTGACTCTATGCTGATTGAAGATATTTGGGGCACAAATGTCATAATATTTTCTGAAAGAATTGGCAAGTGAGCCAACAAATCATCTAACAGATGATGCTCACTTGTACTAGATTTTGTCTTCCCCAACAGAGTTAAAGAAGGGAAATCAGGAATTGATGTGTTTATCATATCCACATCCAGAGAGTTTGTTGGCGAGTATGGTGTATGAGGTTCTTCTATAACTAGAGATATTGGCTGTGACTCCACATTTATTGGAGCCACATCAAACTGAACTTGAGAGGGTGCAGTGACTGTCTTTAGCACCAGTTTGCACAGTGTGTGTACCCTGTGCATCCCTAGAGGTTTTAGATTTCTTCTTTCTTGTATAAGTTTGGGGTGAGCTTGTGTCCCTAACCCTCTTGGCCTGTGCTCTTGGCTGAGAGCTTTGTTCAATAACCACATCCTTTTGGGAGGATGCAGCTAGAAGTGAGCTTTTGTCCTTTTTAAGCACTGCAGTTTGTTGGGAAACTACAGTGTGGCTAGGCTGGGATTCACTCAACTCTCCAACCTTATTCTTGGGGTTTCTTTGATGTTCACCCCTTCCCTCACCTGACTTTCCCTCCTTCACACTCCCCTCTTTTGCTTTTGTGGATTTTTCAACTGGCATCTTTTGAGAGACAGCGGAGGGGGTTTTCTTTGATTTAGATTTGGAAATAGTAGTAGGTTTGGAGGCTTTGGTAGGCAAATGTTTGGTCATTGGCACAGTTTCCATAACTACTCCTGAATTCAAAGAAATAGTGGAGGTTGGAATAGTTGTAGGGATGGATGAACTTACCTCACTTACCTGAGGTGCCTGCATTACAGGAAAATAGAACATTGGCACATCCTTGTGATGATTGGCCCTGTTCAAATCTGCAATGAGTCTTCTCTCTTGAACCCAACAATCCAGTTTGTTGTTAGGGTTCTCAAGCACAATCTCTTAATAGAGGTGGTTAGCCAATAACATGAAAAATCTAGCATAATACACATTTTTACCTCTTTTAGCTAACTCACCCAATTTAAAACCTAACTCAAATAGGACAAGGTCACTGAAATTGTAAAATTTATCTGTAACTAGCATGTATAGCATGTTAAGCATGGAAATATTCACTGAATCAAAATTACTGATTTTTCCAGAGAAAACCTTAGTAACTACATCACACATGAAACTCCACTCCTTCCTATGACCCATTCTCCTAATATCACTCAGTTTAGAAGTAGGAAGTGCATAATGCATGGAATTAAGCATATTGATAATATCAGTGTCATTGTGTGGTGAAGTCACATTGTTATCATGAATTTTGAAACATGCTTTTATCCATCATTATTGATACAGAATTCTTTACCTTTGATGGTTAGAGTGATGGTCTTGTCAGTAGAGTTGTAGATAGCAGTGGTCCATATCTCTTCAACAACTTCACAGAAGATTGTGGGTGATTCCAGCATGGCGTAATTGAGCTTGCAATTCTTCACAAAGTCCATCATCTTGTGGTAGTCCTCTGATTGCCGAATACCCTTATTGACCAATGCAGTGAAATTGTTCTTCTCATAAATGAACCCAGTTTGAGACATAATCTTTACTACAGGTGCCATTGATAGAGAATGAAAGCTTGAAGAGAAGGAGAGTAATTGCTTGAGAGAGAATGAAATTAGAGCAGTTGAATTTAAGAATGATAAAAGAAAATAATTGCAATGAAATAAGCTTTTATACTATCTCAAAAATAACTGATGAAAATAATAAAGTAAAGTAAATTAACCAATAAAAAATTGCCTAAAATAGCCGTTTAAAAATAAACTGTAAAAATTCCACTCATTATCCGTCGTGTAATGCTTACAAACTGTAAGTATACTCGATGGATAATGTACAGGGAATTAACGGCTCAGATTAAGACAATTCGATGGATGAGGATAAACTGTTATCCATCGTGTCTTAAAAGATTCCAGAAAAGCAATTAATTTTCATTAGCAAATAGTATATCGACGGATGACTAAACTCGATGGATAAGGGTCATCCGTCGAGATGTAAACTTTGACTTAGCCAAAATTTCATCCAAGACTAAAAAATCAATTAAATTTCTGGCTGCATAACAACTTGTAAAATAACTCAGATAAATTTAAGAGTAATTAAGCATACCTAACTCACTTACCAACCTTGAAAAGGTGGATTTATCCAGTGGCTTGGTAAAGATATCTGCAAGTTGCTTCTCACTTGGAACAAAATGTAGTTTCACAGTACCATTCATTACATGTTCCCTTATGAAATGGTACTTGATATCTATGTGCTTTGTCCTTGAATGTTGCACTGGATTTTCAGTGATGGCAATTGCACTTGTGTTATCACAGAAAATAGGAATTCTCTCAACTTGCAAACCATAGTCTAGCAATTGATTTTTCATCCATAAAATCTGTGCACAGCAACTGCCAGCAGCAATATATTCAGCTTCAGCTGTAGAAGTAGAAACTGAATTTTGCTTTTTACTGAACCAGGACACAAGCTTGTTTCCTAGAAATTGACAGGTTCCTGTTGTACTCTTTTTATCAATTCTACAACCTGCATAATCTGCATCTGAATAACCAGTTAGATCAAAACCAGAATCTCTAGGGTACCAAATGCCAAGGTTTGGTGTTCCCTTGAGATTTCTGAAAATTCTCTTAATAGCTATCAAGTGAGATTCTCTGGGATCAGCCTGAAATCTGGCACATAAACATGTAGCAAACATTATATCTGGCCTACTAGCTGTTAAGTACAGAAGTGAGCCAACCATGCCTCTATAACTTGAAATATCCACATACTTTTCAGTAGTGTTTAATTCAAGCTTAGTTGAAGTGGCATTGAGAGTTTTTGCAGATGTGCAATCCATTAGATCAAACTTCTTTAAAAGATTAAAAATATATTTAGTTTGACTAATGAATATTCCATCACTAACTTGCTTAACTTGTAAACCAAGAAAGTAAGTTAGTTCTCCCATCATACTCATTTCATACTTACTTTGCATCAATTTGGCAAACTTTTTGCAAAGTTTCTCATCTGTAGAGCCAAAAATAATATCATCTACATAAATTTGAACAAGTATACTAGAGCCATTAACATTTCTGAAAATAAAGTTTTATCTACAGTACCTCTTGTGAAGTGATTTTCCAAAAGGAACTTTGATAAGGTGTCATACCAGGCTCTAGGTGCTTGCTTCAGTCCATAAAGTGCTTTCAGAAGATAATAGACATATTCTGGAAAATTTGGATCTTCAAAACCAGGAGGTTGACTGACATATACTTCTTCCTCCAAATCTCCATTCAGAAAGGCACTTTTGACATCCATTTGATAGACCTTGAAATTGGCATGGGCTGCATAGGCTAAGAAGATTCTGATGGGTTCAAGTCTTATAACAGGAGCAAATGTATCATCAAAATCAATTCCTTCTTGCTGACAATAGCCCTTAGCAACCAATCTAGCTTTATTCCTGACTACTATGCCATTTTCATCCATCTTGTTTCTGAATACCCACTTGGTGTCTATTGGATTCTTTCCTTTAGGCTTGGGTACCGGCTTCCATACTTTATTCCTTCCAAATTGGTTTAGCTCCTCCTGCATAGCTAAAATCCAATCAGGATCCAATAAAACTTCTTCTACCTTCTTTAGTTCTTCCTTTGATAGAAAGCTGCTGTATAGACATTCTTCCTGAGTTGCTCTTCTTGTTTGAACTCTAGAAGAAACATCACCAATGATAAGCTCAAAGGGGTGATCTTTTGTCCATTTCCTTTGTTCAGGTAGATTAGCTCTAAATGAAGAGACCTCATAGTTGTCTTGATGTGTGATTGAGTTTTGTTTGCTAGAAACCCCCCTGAGTTTGTGGATCTTTGATTTGAGAAAGGGGAAATTTCTATAGGTGATCTGTCTTGACCTCCTGCTCCTTTTGATAACCCGACGGATGGTGAATTTTGAGTATCGACGGATGAGGCAGGTTGTCTCCCGACAGATAACGCAGATTGCCTTCCGATGGATGAAGCATTATGCACCTCGACAGATGTTAGAAACCCCCCCTGAGTTTTGTGCTTCATTGGTAGTAGATTTGTCTGCATTATCCTTAGACACTGTTTCTTGATCACTTTCATCATCACTGTCATCACTAACCATCTCCACATTGTCGAATTTGAGGCTCTCATGGTAATCTCCATCTTTCAGTCCTTCAATCTTTTTATCATCAAACATAACATGTATAGATTCCACAACAATGTTGGTTCTTAGATTGTAGACTCTATATGCTTTACCAACAGCATATCCAACAAAAATTCCTTCATCTGCTTTAGAATCAAACTTCCCATTTTGATCAGTTTGATTTCTCAGGATATAACATTTGCAGCCAAAGACATGAAGAAAGTTTAGAGTTGGCTTCTTGTTCTTGAACAATTGAAAGGGAGTCATGCATCTTGCTTGATTAACCAGAGAAATGTTCTGAGTGTAGCATGCAGTATTTATTGCTTCAGCCCAAAAATATGTTGGTAGTTTAGATTCTTCAAGCATTGTCCTTGCAGCTTTAATAAGTGATCTGTTCTTCCTTTCAACTACTCCATTTTGTTGTGGAGTCCTTGCTGCTGAAAACTCATGCAGAATCCCTTTTTCCTCACAAAATGTTCTCAAGACAGAATTCTTGAACTCAGTTCCATTGTCACTCCTAATTCTTCTAACTTTGAAATCAGGATGATTGTTGACTTGCCTTATGTGATTGATGATGATTTCACTAGCCTCATCTTTAGACTTTAGGAAATATGTCCAAGAGAACTTTGAGAAATCATCTACAATTACTAGGCAAAATCTTTTCCTTGAGATGGACAATACATTGACTGGTCTAAACAAATCCATGTGAAGCAGTTGCAAAGGCTCTTCAATTGTTGAATCAAGTTTCTTCCTGAATGATGCTTTGATCTGCTTCCCTTTTTGGCAGGCATCACATAGTCCATCTTCCCCACTAGAGGAATGTCTCTTACCAGTTCTTTCTTTACCAGCTCATTCATGGTCTTAAAGTTTAAATGGGATAGCTTCTTGTGCCATAGCCAACTTTCATCCTGACTTGCTTTACTGAGAAGACAAGTTACAGACTCTGCATTGGATGAGTTGAAATCATCTAGGTACACATTTCCTTTTCTCACACCAGTGAGTACCACTTTGTTACTTCTCTTATTAGTCACAACACAGGCTTCTGAGTTGAAGGTTACTGAATTGCCTTTGTCACAAAGCTGGCTGATACTCAACAGATTGTGTTTGAGAACATCCACTAATGCAACCTCCTCAATGATGACATTGTCCTTTGAAATCAAGCCATATCCCACAGTATAACCCTTGCTGTCATCTCCAAAAGTAATACTTGGGCCAGCTCTCTCCTTAAACTCTGTGAGCAGGGTAGAATCACCAGTCATATGTCTTGAACAACCACTATCCAAGTACCAAAGATTCCTTCTGTTTCCCTGCACACATCAAAATCAAATCAAGTTGATTTTGGTACCCAAGTTTCCTTGGGTCCTGCCTTGTTAGCTTTCTTTTTCTATTTCTTAGGTCTTGTCTCATTTGACTTAGGAATTTCAGATTCATCCTTAGTCATTTGGGTTGGACCTTTGAAACCATTCATTGCAACAGAATTATAATGCATATTATGACTAACAGGAAATGGCATGCTTGGTGTAAACATGTTATTCCAGTAAGGCATGCTAAATGGCATTTATGGCATACTATATGCAGCATAATAAGGATTAGGTGCAAATGGCATATTAGCAAACTGTGCATTCATGTTCTGTGTAGGCATAACATTAACAGGCATGGGAGGCATGGCATTCATGTTAGGAAATTGAGACTGAACAGACATGGGAGTAGGCCTGGCAGATTTGCAATTAACAGATAAATGATTTACACTACCACACTTGACACAGATTTTTCTAGGAGCATATTTATCATGTGTGTAGTTATTGTGTCTGTTAATCCCTACTTTACCATTCCTATTGTTTTTCCTTTTAGTCTCTGTTTTTACCTCAATTTTCTCAAGTCTGTCACTTAACTGTTTGACAGTCATATGACCAACATTAGCCTTTTTCCCTTTCTTAACTTGACTTGACTCTCCTGAAACAAAGTTCTTGGAAACAGACCCATACTTCTCATTTAGCTTAATTAGTTTGGCTTTGCTAATGGGCTTGCTCACAGCCGACGGATGAGGATTTTCATCATTCGACGGATAACACTTTTTGTTATCCGATGGATAGTCCTCATCATCCGTCGAGTCTACTTCTGTTAGCAGTCCATCTACCAAATTAGGTTCTAGTTTCTATTTGTTCTTTTTCCAGGCTTCATCACAGAAAGACTCGATTCCTTGAACTTTGATGATTTGAGCATGGACATCCCTGGATGTTTTCCAAGCTTTAATCACCTCTTGTTCACGCTCGAGCTGCTTCTTTAAAATTTCTTCCTTTTTCAAGGACTCAGTTAATTCCTCCTTAGCAATCTTACACTCAATTCTTAATTTCTCAAAATCAATAAACTGATACTCAAGCACATTATTCCTCTCACTTAAAAACAGATTATTTTCTTTGATTTTAGAATTTTCTTTAGTAAGAGACTTAAGTGTAACACGCAAGTGATATAACTCTGTAGACATGTCATTTATGGCATCATTACACTCAGCCTTAGATAAATGTGCAAGGTTTGTGGTAATTACTTGATTGCTTGAGGAACTTGTCTCTGTTTCATCAGACTTGGCCATTAGGGCTAGATTGACATAGCTGACATCTTCATCTTCATCTAGACCATCTGCTGCCCAGTCATTTTCTTGTGTAATAAAAGCCCTTTCCTTTTGTTTGAGTAGATCAAAGTATTTTTGCTTATAATCCACAGACTCAAACTTTTTCTTACTGGAATCTGACTTTCTACACTCATTGGAAAAATGCCCTGCCATGCCACATTTGAAACATTTGAATTTTGACTTATCCACCATGTTTCTATTTGGCTTGGATGCTCCAAAGTTCTTCTTGAACTTGATCTTGGCAAATCTCCTGGAAAGAAATGTAGGTGCTCATCAATGTCCTCCATGTCATCTTGGCTCAATGAATCTTCACTTTCTACTGCAAGCCCCTTGCCCTTGTTCTCACAGACCTTTGAAGTTGATTCAACAGCTTCCATCTTCACTTCCTTCTCCTTTTTTAACTCAGCAACTAGTGCAATGGATCCTCCTTTATTCTTTCCTCTCTCCATCCTTTCATCCTGCTCTATTTCAAGCTCATAGGTTTTCAGGATGCCATACAGTCTCTCCAAAGTAAACTCCTTATAATCTTGTGAGTTTCTTAATGAGACTATCATTGGTTTCCATTCCTTTGGAAGAGATCTAAGGAATTTCAGATTAGAGTCTTTAGTCTGATAGATTCTCCCATGCAACTTAAGAGCATTTAGTAGTTTTTGAAACCTACTAAAAATGTCAGTGAGAGACTCACTTTCCTCACTGTGAAAATGCTCATATTCCTGAATCAAGAGCTGCATCTTATTTTCTTTAACTTGCTCAGTGCCATCACAGATTATCTGTATAGTATCCCAGACTTCCTTGCCAGTTTTGCAGTTGATAATGTTGTCAAACATGTCTGCATCAACTCCATTAAACAGAATATTCATGGCCTTTTTATCCTTCCTGACTTGTTCAATGTCAGGATCAGACCTTTCATGCCTTGGCTTGGGAACTGATGGCTCGTTTCCTGTTGCAGCTCTCATTGGAACATGAGGGCCTCTTTCTATGCAGTCCACATAGACCTCATCTTGAGAAAGCATATGAAGATGCATCTTTACCTTCTAATGATGGTAATTATCTTTATCTAGAAAAGGAATCTTGACTCCAACATCCTTCTTGTTCATCTTGCTGAATTGTTTTGATCTTTAAACTCTTTGTTGATTAAGAGCTTGCTCTGATACCAATTGTTAGTCCCTTAACAATATAGCAAGAATTACAGAAGGGGGTTGAATGGAATTCTTGAACCTTTTTCTTAAAATAAAAATGTTCAAACTCGAATACAAATATAAGTGTTTTGATTAGCACAATGCGGAATAAAAACTTAATTGAATCAAAACATAAGTAATTAAAAACAAGAGTCTTTAAAAACTTTCTGGTGGATTTAAACAATTCCACCAGAGATATATATTATATCGAGAGAACTCTGTGTGCAAGAATGCTCACAGCTGCTTACAAATTTTTAACTACTGAGAATACAAAGAAATGCTAATAATTCTGCTTACAAATGTTTCTCACTTTTTGTATCTCAGATCTTCGTTTCTATTTGCTACTTCTTGGTTTATATATTACCAAGATTACAAAGTCAAAAGATAGAATCATTATAAAAAATATCAGTTTTTATGCTTTGCTACTTTGTTCTCTATTACCCGGTTAATAGGCTTCCTCATTCCATTTGCATACATCCCGACGCATGTGACCAGTTGTCACTGTCAACTGATGTTTGAATTCTTTATCCGTTGGGTTCATGGTCATCCGTCGGATTGTTGATCATCCATCGGGTTGTTGATTATCCGTCGAGTGCTCTATAGTTTATCCGTCGGGTAGCAATCAGGCACTTGACTTCATTTCACTTATGCAGAATTACAAGACATCATCTATGTACAATTAATTAACCTATACTGCATATCTAGTTAAAGTCCACATGACTTATATGCTACTACAGACTTTATACAAAGGTGTATGCAGAAATGTGCTACAGACTCATTATTACATAAGCTACTCACTCGATGGATAATAAATCATTATCCGTCAGGACTATAGATTTATCCATCGGGACTAAAATTCTTATCCGTCGAGTGCTACATTATTTCACTAGGTAAAATCTACTTAGGTGTTTTCTTTGTGAAATCATCAAGTACACAACATATGCACAACAGGCCTAGTATACTTCATTTCAAAGTTATACTAGTGGGTTTAGTTTTGAGTTGGAATTTATTGAAAAGAGTATAGACTCAGAAAAATTTATTTGTAGAATTTGGATATCTTGTTTCTAGAACTATAACCTTAAAAGATCTTGGATTAGTTTGGGGTCATAAATGATAAATATCTTCTACTGGCATTTGTTTATTGATTAATCAGGTTATTTTGGATTGAGGTTTCATAGTGACGACCAAATCCCCTGACCCCGGATTTGGGGGCTTTACAGGTTGGTATCAGAGCTGAGGTTATAGTAAACTTGAAAGAGAGTGTGTAGGAGTGTGTATAGCTATGTGAGGACGCTTGAGCTCATATCAAGTTCCTGTTGGACTATTTGAGATAGTGCCAACGAGTAAGTTATGATAGGTGCATTCTTTCGATATGGTTGTGTTCAGCTGGATGGAACTCCGGGAAGCTGCAAACTTCTATTATGAAATCTTTCGAGGCTACTATGATTCGACGACGATAAAGATTATCGATATCTTTGGAATGTGAAGAAGTGTCTACAATCGGATGGCGAGTCAACCGAATAGTTCAAATAGAGGATAAATATTAAGACCTTGGCAATACCTTCTCTTTTTATAATTTCTTTTGACCTCTCTCAAAAAAAGTATCTGATAAAGGATATATTCCCTAACACTCATTTAATCATTTTGTGCCACAATATTGTTTTCTAGATTTCATTTTCCTCCAGAAATATCACCTTTGAAATCTTTTCAGTTTTATTCATTTGAGTTTGAATTCCTCTAATGCTCTTTTATTCTGACTGAGATGAACAACCTTAACTATAGGGGACACAAGGTATACCTGTCTGTGTGATAGGAGTTGGATGGGACGCCATCACTTGTGTGTGTTGTGACTACAAGAAGGCTAACAACCTTTAGTAGTGTCTTAATTTGGGCACGCAACACCAAGTTCGTTTGATCATATTGATCTCTCAGTTATTCTTTTATTTCAACAATACTTTTTCTCAAATTCAAATTTTGGTCTCGTTATGGTATCAAATTCTTATCTTTTTGAAATTCCATGATTTTTTCATTCCAAATATTCGAAGGTATGCCAATCAAGTTAAGCTGAGTTATCCTGGTCAAGTCAAAACAAGGTTATGTGATAGGATTACCAAGGACAACAGTGGACTGCAATACGATTAGAATATCGGTGGCATATAACTAAGTCAGTCTGTCTCTTTATTTCTCTCTCTATTTATCTCTATCTCTCTTTCTTTTTCTTTCTCTTTCTCTCTATTCTTCTCTCTCGCAATCAGTAAAAGTGATTCTATTGAGGAATTGGTCAAAGAATGTGGATGGAACAATGGTGCGGAGTGAAGCTCCCGTGATAACTGTGTGGTATAAAAAATTGCAGTGTTATTGGAAATTCTGAGAAAAGTTACATATGCAAGACTGGGAAGTTGGTTAGAAGACCCTTAGTGCTTTCTTCTTCTGATTCCGAGGACAGAATCCTTATAAGGGGGCTAGACTGTAATATCCCATATTTTCAATATTATAATTATTATTATTATTTGGAATTGTTTATATGAATTTATGTGAATTTTGGTAAATTATCTGGTAATTGAAGTGATGTTTTGAATGTCTATATGTGATATTCTTTGAGTATTTTAATTATTATATGTCCATAATAAAATATAGATAATTGTGATATTTTATGGTAATTTTTGGACTGTTATATGATTTTATAATATTTTTGGTTTTATTAATTATTTTCTAAATAATTACAAAACTATTTTATAAAGTCGGGAATCGTCCAACTTCAACTGTTTTTACGTTTTTACAACCCGAAACTCTTCCGAAAACTCATTCCTAACCTAATCTGGTAATTCCGGACATTTTCTGTGTTTTGACTTTTTCGATCCGGATTACGGTTTGACCCGTGCGCGGCCCAGCGCAAGATTTTCAGTACGATAACCATTTTGATAAATCAACAAAACCCGTATTCTCGAGAGACGGGATATGTTTACATTACTTTCGTATATGGTGTTTTATGAAAAGCTCGGTTTTGATAATTATCCGAATCGGGTATTAAATTGTATCATTTTTATAGTTACTTAGCGGCTAAGTAATCTATTTTTGGATCGTTTTGTAGTTACTTAGCGGCTAAGCAACTAATTTATCGATCCAGAACGAACCAATATTCCGTAAATATAAATAGCCCATTTCTTATTTCATTTATTTCGTCTATTCATTTGCAACCAGTAAAAATACAGTAAATACAGAGAAAAACCCTAGAAAACGATACGTTCCTGAGAATCAAACGCATGAACGAGGACGTTACCGAACTCCGATTCGGGCGTGTAATATATCAAATTAAAGCTCTCAAAAAGTGAATTCTGAATCAATCAACCAGTTAGGTGCAGCAATTAAGGTAATTTTCTTATTTATTTATTCATATTTTAATTATTTGATAATTAAATTATGAAAATTTGTTTTTGATGTTGTTAATGTGGTTTAATGCTTCCATCGTGTAGATAATATTTTTCTGGTCAATTTGGTATATTATACTTCAAAAATAGAGTCCAATATCATGTAGTAATTGAAGTTTGATTTTCTGAAAATCATTTGAAAATGTGTTCTTGGTGTTCTTGAAAACAATTCTGAGAATCAAATCCAAATTTAAAGGTGATTCCGATTTCCAAATTTCAAGTATGAGTAACCAAAATGAATCGCAGACCATCCTCTATCATTTTATATCATCAAATCAATTCGAGGTTAGATAATTTTTCAATTCGTAATTTTAGGGTTTATGTTCGATTTGGGGGTTTCTTGTATACGGATTTTTGGCTTGTTTTGATGCTATGATTAGCTTTACATGATTATTTACAATCGATTAATGATAATTTTATGCTTGTTCTATTGCTCGATGATTCAACCGAGTTCTTGTTTTTGTTTTAATTTTATATTCGATTTTCAAAGTTTATAATTAATTGATTGTTGATTTTGATTAGGGTATTAGATTCTTTGAATTCATACCTTTAATTTGAGCTATAGATTGTTGTGGTTGGTGTTTAATTCAACGTTATCGGATTTTGGCCGGATAAGAACTCGACCACGTCGGTTTTGATGGCGAATGGTCGGAGTTCTTACTCCGATGATGGTTTGATATTGTTAACTGTTGTTCCGGGTTTTTGGTTCGTCAGGAATCGATTTTGGATTAAAAATCTGGGGGAATATACGCGTTTTCGGGGGGATTTGAACTCACCGGAGTCCGGCGAGGAGCCGCCGAATCTGGAGTTTTTCCAGAAACCGGTGGTCTTCGAACCCGACCCGGTTTGTTCTTATTCGACCCGTTTAAAAATATTTACCTACCCGGTTTTAATCCTCAGACCCGGGTGTTTGGTTATAAAAACCTGTTTTTGTATTTTTCTGTTTTAAAATCTATTTAAAATTCTTTTTCTTATTTACAAAATTCATTTTTTATTTTGAAAATCATTATTTTAATTTTGAAAATTTATTTTTAATTCAAAAATAAATCCAAATTATATAGTTAATTATTTTTTGTTGATAATTAATTATTTAATTAGTCAATTAATTTAAATATTAATTGATTAATTAATTTAATTAGTTATTAATTAATTTTAATTGATTATTTAATTAGATTTAATTATTTATTTTGATTTAAAAATTCCGAAAAATAGTTTTGAACTTTAAAATATTATTTTACAATATTTTCCAGGCTCGATAATTCTTATAAAATTATTTTCGGGTGTTCGAGCCCTATTATATAATTATTAAATGATTCAGAGACCCGTTTTAATTCCGAAAAATATTCAAAAATTCATAATAAATAAACCGTTTGTCCGTTTAATACGAAACGAACGCCTCTAGACTCAAAAAAAATATTTCGTTTTCAATAATAATACTTTCGAGACCCAAAACCTTTTTGTTTCGAAATTTCGCTTATTTTGTAAATCAATTCTGAGTCACGTAGTGACTGAAAAATCATATTTTCGACCCGATTTCAGTTTTAAACGTATTGAGTCGAACCTTTTTGACGAACCGAGGCGTGTGTGATATGAATTATGTGAATTACGTGCGTACGTGGTTCAGAGTTTTGTATTTGACTATTTTCTTTATCTGTGGGCTATCGTATGGGTAGACGGTAGGGTTTTGACGCACAGTTCTTCGAGTAATTATCGATTAGACGATTAAAGTGTGATCTTTTAATTATAGATGCGAGTCTTTCAAGATGATCAAGACTGGAATGGATGAAGACTAGAGTTGAATAAGTATGGAATAATGGGTTGCAACACTGCATGAGCAGCAGACCAATGTATTAGTAGAATAAAGACGGTTATATTTCGAGACAGAATGTCAGAATAGATGCGTCATTACGAGTGTGACTAACTGTTAAAACCAAAGGCAAGTACCCCTGATTTCACTTATCGTTCAAGTGATGTTTATTTCGAATTAATTATGCAAGTATCCCTATCATCACTTATTGTTCAAGTGATATTTATTTTAAATCTTCTCATGCAAGTATTGCTTTCCCTATTCTCAGTTTAGAATTGATAAATGTTTTACATATCGTTGAATTAAATGATTCTGTTTATGCAAGTATTTTTCTGCTATTCTATGTTCAGAATAACTAAGTGATTTTACTTATCAAATTACTGGATTTATAAATATTTTGGATTTTGAGAAAGATGATTTTGTTGCGAGAATTCCTGCCCAAGTGATTGGGGTAATAAAATTATTTAGGATATCGATTGATTCGGCTCATTTTTCAATAAAAAAGGTTTTAAGATTGGAATGGTTATTGGTTACTGGTTACAGCATAGGAGATCGAGATATCGGTCCAGCTGTAATATCTTTCAAGGCTAGTTATGCCTTTTCTGGCGCCCTATAGGTACCGTATGTCTTCGGGATACGGGTAGTACCTATATTTACGGTATGGCTACGGGATACCGGTATTGTTTCGCGACTGATCATCGGGAACAACATGAAATATAATTGGTTCCAATCTAAATTGATATCTAAATTTCTTTATTGTTTTGATAATCATAGAATAAATGATTTATCAACTGTTTCTGTTTTGGAATAATGGAAAAATGCAGTTTTGATTCATATTATGATTTATGTTGATACCTACGTTGTTGTTAAATATTAAATATGGTATTAGTATAGATGATTGATGTTGACTTCAATATGGGTGTTGTGAGTATCAAAGTTCGTATTGATATGACAACAAAATAAGTATTAATTTGAAGAGTTCGGTTTTGAGTAAAGTTTATGATTAAATCCATAATCATTGTTTCTTGTTATTATTGTTTACGATATTTCCGTAAACACTATTTTATGAGTTTGATTCTCGTCAAGATTCAAAGTATTGCTGAAGCATTTCGCTCAAAAATATCAAAATGGTTTTGAATACAATTAAGGAATCAATTCTGGGATTCCTCAACTAAAATTTTATGATTGAGCAATTATAATTTTAAATGTTCTTCTCTAATGCAGATGTCGGTTTTATATCAAAACGACCCTACATTCGCTATAATGATCTTGCTGAGCATTTCTTTCGCTCATACTTGCCTGTTTTTAAATTTAACCTCCAATGAGGATTAGCTTGCGCTACTTAGCTGCGAAATTCGAGGAAGCAAAGAAAAAGCACTTGGAAGGTGGTTGGTCCAGGGTTTGCGGGCTAGTGTAAGTTTATTGTGTAAAGTTGTTTATATTATATTATATTATATTATATTATATTATATTATATTATAGTGGTGTATTTTATTTGGGCCTAGTATACTTCATTTCGAAGTTATACTAGTGGGTTTAGTTTTGAGTTGGAATTTATTGAAAAGAGTATAGACTCAGAAGAATTTATTTGTGAAATTTGGATATCTTGTTTCTAGAACTGTAACCTTAAAAGATCTTGGATTAGTTTGGGGTCATAAATGATAAATATCTTCCGCTGGCATTTGTTTATTGATTAATCGGGTTATTTTGGATTGAGGTTTCATAGTGACGACCAAATCCCCTGACCCCGGATTTGGGGGCGTTACAAATGTCACGACATGTTCATCCTCCCCTGTTGTAAAGATAATACTTAGGGACCCTTGAGCACCTCCATCATCATATATTCCACTTCTCCAAAACTCTAGTACTTGGATTCCAGAGACTGCGTTAGGTTGGGTCAGAGCGTGCCCAATATCAGAATTAGCAAGAAAATCCTGAATAAAGTGAAAATCACATCTTAGCTCCATTGAAAATCACATCTTTTGGTGCCATCTCTGTAAGAAATTAAGTGATAAAGAGAGAGTGTTTGCAAGGTGTTTGATAAAAGTCCTGTAAGAAAACACTTCAGAGAATATTAGACAGAGAGAGAGAATAAAAGAGATTAAGAATATAAAAGTGAGTAAAAGATTAGAAAATCTTTTAACCCCTATATATATACTCTCTCCACTCAACAATTATAATTTTGAAGCTTGGGATATACTTTACACCTGGAAACATGTGAACAGTCAGTAAATGGTTAGAACAAGAGTTAATGGGCACGTAAAATAAGCAATAATTACCGTGCACATGCAGTTTTTCAGGACCAACACGTTTACCACTAACCCATAATGATTTTGACTGTTTTTATTTTACCCAAATATATTCTGATTTAAATATGACTGTTTCAGATTTTATACAAATAAGTTAAGTAAAGAAAAATGCCACGTAAGCATCAAGGATTCAATCAGGATTTAATATCAGAACTTAACTTATATCAGATTTTACCAGTCATCAGAATTTGGCTTCTGTACTCAAAAAGTGAATGTTTGTTTCTGTAATTCTCCATACAAAGACTGACTTGTTTTCTTTAGAGTTTAATCATCAAAACTTCCATCAAAAATTATCCTCAGAAGTTATGCAAATGACACTTAACTGTTTGTCAAAAATAACTTAATCACCACAATAATTTTCATCATTCATATGGAGTGAAAGTGTGTGCATTCAGCAAAATATCAGATAAAGATTAAAGTCTGATAAACTTCAGTACATCTTAGAAATAAGGCATAACTCAGAAAAGTGCTTAAAATCTGTCATCAATCATGAAGTCTACTATAGAACAAATTTATGAAAGAGTCCACCTCAACTGTTTGTGCTCATTTTATGCATCTTTTGAAATTCCTTTTTACAGTGGCTTCTCATTGTAAGTGAGTCACGACTGCTTATCAGAATTTATGCTATTGTCAAAGTATTTCTCCAGTAATCAGAGAATGTGAAAAGTCACCAAGAAAATTTATTTGCTTTTCTAATGCATATTACTTAATACCAGCAATGCACTTGGGTCTTCCCTTCCACATATTTACTCTAGATCTCAAAGGAGTACCTGACTTTTCTTTTCTTTTCTTTTCTTTTGTTTTGATAAGTGAGGCTTATCAGCATTTAGTTCATCCTTAAGGTTTACTGACATCAGAATCTAACATATAAGAAGCAATAATCTAGTTTGTGACTTAGTAATAAGATACACAAAGAAAACTTGACTAAGATCAAAATCAGAATTTGCTTGTGTTAATGAGTTTCCACATAAACAACTAATTCAAACATGAGATTTCTAGTATGTTACGACTACTAGGTCAGCATCTAGCACAGTTATCCTCATTGGATTGAATAGTCACAGAACATTCAAAACACTTATCAGAGTATATAAATCCACATCAGATAACAATCAGCATTTAATGAATTTTCAAATTTTAAGCACAGATTACATAGAGATAATACAATCTGTAAATATTGATCATAAAGTCTGATGCATGAGAACAAAAACTAAGCAGATTTAGAGAAAGAACCTGAAACCATTCCAAGTTCATTTATCAATCTTAAAAAAGTAGCTTCACATAGTGGTTTTATGAAAATATCCGCTAGCTGTTGATCTGTTGGAACAAAATGCAATTCCACTGTACCTTCATCCACATGTTCCCTTATGAAATGGTACCTAATGCTGATGTGCTTTGTCATTGAGTGTTGAACTGGATTACCTGTCATAGCAACAACACTTTGATTATCACAATAAATAGGGATTTTAGAAAATTCTAACCCATAATCCAGTAATTGATTCTTCATCCAAAGAATCTATGAACAACAGCTTCCTGCAGCAGTATATTCTGCTTCTGTAGTTGATGTGGAAATTGACTTCTGTTTCTTGCTAAACCAAGAAACCAATCTGCCTCCAAGAAATTGGGAGCTTCCACTAGTGCTTTTCCTGTCTATTTTGCATCCTGCAAAATCTGCATCTTAGTAACCAATTAGCTTAAAATCTGATTCCCTAGGATACCACAATCCTAAATCAGCTGTACCCTTGAGGTACTTGAAATTTTTTTCACAGCTATTAAGTGAGGTTCTCTTGGATCGGCCTAAAATCAGTATCCTTATCTAACTTGGTTGCAGTGACCATGAGAGTGGATGCAGTTGAACAATCTTGCATTCCAAATTTCTTCAGTAAATTTCAGGTGTACTTGGATTGACAGATAAAAGTGCCTTCTTCATTTTGCTTGACTTGAAGGCCCAGAAAATAGCTGAGTTCTCCCATCATACTCATTTGATATCTTGACTGCATTAGCTTTGCAAACCTCTCACAGAGTTTAGCATTTGTAGAACCAAATATGATATCATCAACATATATCTGTACCAAAAGTAAGTCCTTTCCAGGATTGAGGTAGAATAAAGTCTTGTCAATTGTGCCTCTGTGAAATCCACTTTCCAGAACTAATAGAGCTAAAGTCTCATACCATGCTCTTGGAGCTTGCTTAAGGCCATAAAGTGCTTTGTCAAGCCTGTAGACATGATTCAGAAATTTAGGATCTACAAAGCCTGGAGGTTGTTCAACATATACCTCTTCTTCCAATTCTCCATTGAGAAAAGCACTTTTCACATCCATTTGAAAGAATTTGAACTTTTTGTGAGCAACATAAGCCAAAAAGATCCTTATGGCTTCTAATCTAGCAACTGGTGCAAATGTTTCATCATAATTAATACCCTCCTGTTGAGAGTAGCCTTTAGCAACCAGCCTTGCTTTATTCCTTGTAATTATACCATCACTGTCAGTTTTGTTTCTGAACACCTATTTTGTGCCCACAACAAATCTGTTCTTTGGTCATGGCACTAGGGTCCAGACTTTATTTCTTTCAAATTCATTTTAACTCTTCCTGTATTTCTTGCACCCAATCAGCATCTTGAAGAGCTTCTTCCACTTTCTTTGGTTTAGTCTGAGATAGAAAGGAATGATAGAGACTTTCATTTGAAGTTGCAGTTCTAGTTCTGAAGACCTGCTTCAAGATCCAATGATTAAATCAGGTGTGTGTGATTTAGTCCACTTCCTTGCAGATGGAAGTTGATCTCTAGAACTGGATCCTCCCCCATTATCCATGCCATCTCAATCGGCATTTTCTGATGCCCCCTGTAGTTATGCTCTCTGAGACTTCAAAATTTGAGTTTGTAGAATCAGAGCTTCCAAAATTATCAGTACTTGGCTCATCAGAACTAGATGAATCAGAACTTGAAGAGCCAGTGACAGGTTCTGATACTTCTCGAGAGTCTTGAGATATGGTAGGATCTTCAGCTTGCTCCCCCTGGACAAGTGCATCTTCCTTTGGAGTTGTTACCACAGTTTCAATGACATCAGAACTTAAACCGTCAGAACTTACAGGATCAGGATTTAAGTCATCAGAATTTACAGAATCAGAATTTAAATCTTCATTCTCAAATCTCAGCTGATCATGATCATTGAAATCTTCAAGTCCGGTAATCTTCTTATCATAAAAAGAGACATTGATAGATTCCATGATAATCCTTGTTCTTAAATTGTAGACTCTGAAGGCTTTTGTGAAAAGTGGATATCCAACAAAAATTCCTTCATCAGCTTTTAGATCAAATTTTGACAGCTGCTCAGGATGAGTCTTAAGAACAAAACACTTGCAACCAAATACATGAAAGTATGTCAGATTTAGCTTCTTTTTCTTCACCATCTCATATGGTGTTTTTCCATGCTTGTTTATGAGTGTAGCATTCGGTGTAAAACAAACAGTCTGCACAGCTTCAGCCCAAAAATAGGTTGCCAGCTTTGCTTCATCAAGCATAGTTCGTACAACTTCAATGAGAGTCCTGTTCTTTCTTTCTACAACTCCATTTTGCTGTCAAGTTCCAGGTGCAGAAAATTCTTGTTTCATTCCATGCTCTTTGCAGAACTCTTCCATAATCGAATTCTTGAACTCAGTGCCATTATCACTCCTTATTATTTTAACAGAATCTTTGATCAATTTATCCAGCTGTCTGACATGATCAGTTAGAGTAAATGCAGTTTCATTCTTCTTGTGCAAGAAGTACACCCAAGTGTACTTTGTGAACTCATCCACTATAGCCATATCATATTTTTCTTTACAATAGACATGACATTGACTGGACCAAATAGATCAACATACAGTAGGTGATAAGGCTCAAGAAATGATGACTCAGTTTTGCTCTTGAAAGAAGATTTTCTTTATTTTGCCTTTTGACATGAATCACAAAGGCCATCAGGAGCAAATACTGATTTTGGCAGTCCTCCCAAGATCTTTCTTTACAAGCTCATTTATATTATTGAAATTTAAATGAGAGAGTTTCTTGTGCCAATTCCAGCTTTCTTCAATTGATGCTCTACTCAACAGACAGATTGCAGAACCATCAGTACTTGTTGAAAGTCTGGCTTCATAAATGTTACCATGCCTGTAACCTTTCAGAACCACTTTGCCTGTAGAATTGCTTATAACTTCACAGTGTTCTTCAAAGAAATCTACATGATAACTTATATCACATATTTGACTTATACTCAATAGATTGTGTTTAAGTCCAGAGACAAGAGCTAATGTTTCAATGATGACATTCCCAAGATTGATCTTGCCATATCTCAGAGTTTTTCCCATGTTGCCATCTCCATAAGAAACTCTTGGACTAGCTTTCTCCACAAAGTCTGATAGCAGGGCTTTATTTCCAGTCATATGTCCTGAACATCCACTATCCAGTACTAGGATGTTTCTCCTGTTGCCCTGCAATCACAAAGACCACTAATGGTTAGTTTTAAGGACCAAGAATTGCTTGGATCCTTTGGCCTTATTTAGTTTGTTAGCATTTGCAGCAGATTTAACATCAGAGTTCATGCTAACATTTTTTTATCAGATTTTAAAATATCAGACATTGCATCATACTTTACAATAGAATGAATTAAAGTAACTTTCTTCAAAGAAGGTTTTATCCGATAATAATCATAGTACAAACTATGATATTCTTTACAAGTATAAACAGAATACCATATACTACGACAATGAAAACAAGGATTTTGTGGCTTAAACCTAACAGACTGACTCTTAACTCCTAACTTAGGAGGTAAAGAGTTTATATTCTTATTCTTCCTGCAAAAAGAAGCAAGATGGTTAGAGTTTCCACAGTTATAACATTTCTTTCTTGGAGCATTAAGAACAGGTATATAGTTATTACTTTTATTAGCACTTTCCTTTCCATTCCTATTTTTCCTAGCTGCTTTTACCTTGGTCATACTGCTAATCTCTTTCAGCTTATGTTTAAGCTGCTTCTTTGTCATTAAGCATATGTTAACTTCAACTGGTTTATCCTGTTTTAATTTGTCAGAAGTTGACTCTGTCTCAACTTCTGTCTCAATATCTTTCATCTTTTCAGAATCATACTTTACAGTTTTAGCTACAAACTTAACAGGATTTACCTTTGGCTTAACAGTTTGTTTAACAACAATTGGCTCAATTTGTTCAGTTCCTTTTTCACTTTTGTTATTTCCATAACCTAAGCCCTCTTTCCAGTTTCCACTACTTAGCAAATTCTGAGTTGTTCTTCCAGAGTTAGTCCAAGTCCTGATAATCTCTTTTTCCTTTTCTAACTCAGTTTTTAGAGATTTATTCATTTTTAGCACTACATCTCTAACATAAAAGGCATCATCTCTTTCTTTCTGAGTTTGATGGAACATGACTAACTCTTTTTCTAAATAATCATTCCTCTTTTTAAAAGCAAAATTTTCAGAAGTTAATCTTTCACATGTTAAAGTTTGATCTCTATAGCTAATAAACATGGTTTTAAGATATAATCTCAACTCAGTAATATCATCAGTATGAAAAGCATAAGTTGTTTGAGGTAACTTTAATTCAGCAGCATCTGAACTGCTATAAGCATTTGCCATCAAGGCATAGTTCTCCTCATCTTCAGAATCTGAAGTGTATGTCCAGCTTTTCTTCTTTGTGACAAGAGCCTTGCCTTTGTCACTCTTTCCTTTCTTGCAGTCAGGAGATATGTGGCCTTTCTCACCACAATTGTAGCATTTGACATTCGAGTAATCTCCTCTGTCAGACTTTCCTACTTTGCCTTCAGATTTTCTGAATCCCTTCTTATCAGAACTTCCAGTTTTCCTGGAAAACTTCTTTCCCTTTCTAAATTTCCTATAGGCTATCTTTGTAATACCATTCACCATAAGAGCACACAATTTCATCATCTCTTCATCAACATCTACTTCAGGTAGACTTTCAGTTTCTGAATCATCATCATCAGTACTTGATGATTCTGAATCAGACTTTATGATGAGAGCCTTTCCTTTGCCTTTCTATGAGACAACCACTTTGGGGGATTCCTCCTCAGCCTTAAGAGCAACTGTCCTTGACTTTCTCCCATGTCTCTTGATTCTTTGATCCAGCTCAAGTTCATGAGTCTTGAGCATACCATAAATTTCATCAAGAGTAGTTTTATCAAGAGCATAGTTGTCTCTTATAGTAGTTGACTTCAAATCCCAACTTTCAGGAAGAACTAAAAGGAATTTAAGATTTGAATCTTCAAGATCATATTCCTTATCCACTAGTGACAGATCATTCAAGAGTTTGACAAATCTGTCATATAAACCAGTTAATGACTCATCAGGTTTTGAGTCAAAGGGCTCATACTCTTGAGTGAGTATAGTCCTCCTGTTCTTCTTGATTGCATCAGTTCCCTGGCATCTTGTCTCCAAGGCATCCCATATCTCCTTTGCAGTCTTGCAGTGAATTACCCTGTTTGACATAACATTATCAATGGCACTATGCAGCAAATGCCTTACCTTTGCATCCTTGGCAATAGATGAGATATATATCTTCAACTGTATACTCACTTTTCTCCTTTGGTATGGTCTTTGCTGCCTGATCTACAACTACAACAGAGAGTTTGGTTGGCTTATGTGGTCCTTCATTAATTCTGTCAAGGTATTCTGGATCTGTGGCTTCCAGAAACATAGCCAGCTTCAGTTTTCATATGGGATACTCAGAAGGTCTCAGCATGGGAACCCTAATAGTCTCATATCGACTGTGGGTTTGAGTCTTCGGAGTTTCTTCAGTTTTGGCGGGCTTAGTTGGATTTTCTACTTTTTCAGACATGATTGTTTTGGATCTTTACTGTATGTGTGTTAACAGATAGGCTCTGATACCACTTGTTAGGTCACACAACACTGTAGAAGGGGGTTGAATATAGTGTTTAATACAATCAAATCGATTTAGAACACAAGTAACAGAAAACAGATGTATTCGATAATAATTATTCACCAAAATTCACATAATAAATATTTATTGATTAAAATAATTACACGATATATCCTCGATATTGCAAAATAAACTCAATTCGCCGATATCAATAAGATCGGCTTTCAAATAACTTTTGAAAATAATACATATTTCCAGAAATTAATTTTATTTTAGTTAATTATTTATGGATTTAATTGATTGATTAATTTATTTAATCAATTAATTTTATTTATAAATAGTTAAATAAAATATAATTATTTATAATTAAGCCAAATAATTCCTAAAAATTATTTTGAGCTTTTAAAAATATTTATTAAGTATTGAATATTCAACTAATACTATTATTAATTGAATTATTCGTATTTTATTCGTTGAAAATAGACCGTTTGTCCGTTTATTACGAAACGCGTCTAGACTCTGAAAAATATTCGGCTTCTATGAAACATACTTTCAAGACATAAATCCTTTTATTTCGAAAGGTTGCTTGTTTTGTAAATCGATTCTGAGTCGCGTATTGATTAAAAAGTCATATTTTAAGATTTTAAAAAGATCGAGACCTACCTTTTGATGAACCGAATTATGTGTTATATGAATTATGTGATATGTGAGTTATGTATTTACGTGCTATATGAATTAAGTGTGTACGTGGGTAAGGAGTCTTGTATTTGACTGTTCTTTTTATGTACGGGTTATCGTATGGGTAGACGATAGGGTTTTGACGCGTAGTTCGTTGAGTAATTATCGTGCAGATTATTAAAATATTATCTTTTAATTATAGATATGAATCGTTCAAGAGGATCAAGACCAGGTAGTAGAATCCAGAGAAAAGTTCAACAGTGATGCATATCAGGCTTCTAGCAATCGCTGGAGCAGCATATTAGTGAATTGTCGAAATAGAAAGACAGCGAAGTCATGCGATGTTAGACTAAGATAATTATGATGTTGCGAGTGTGACTAGTGTGACTAACTGCTAAAAACCCCCAAAGGCAAGTTTTCTATGCTATTCTAATTCTGGAATAGTTTAGTATTTTACATATCAAACTGCTTACGATTATGCAAGTATTCTTCTTTATTCCCACTTCAGAATAAATAAATGTTTTACATATCGCTGAATTAAATGATTCTGTTTATGCAAGTACTCATTTTCTATTCTATGTGCAGAATAGTTAAGTGTTTTTACTTATCAAATTACAGGATTTATAAATGTTTTGCAGTGAGAGAAAAAGATAATTTTGTTGCGATTATTCCTACCAAGTGAAAGGGGAATAAAATTTATAAGGGTGTCGATTATTATGACCCCTTTTCAATAAAAGGTTTTAAGATTGGATGAATGCGTAAGTTACCGTGGCGGACGGTCCAGCGGAGGGCCATATATTATATGAACTATTTATAATACAAATTATGCCACAGGCAGATATATTTCCTTTTGTTTGAGTACTCATATTTTGGGATATGTTTCTACGAATCATGATCGAGTGCTATCACACGGGCTGATCAGCATGTTATTTTACATCCGTCAGAGAAAGATTCGAATCTAAATTATCATATTGTTTTTGATAATCCTATAATAAATGATTTATCAAGTATTTTGGTTTTGAATAAAAGGTGAAATACAGTTTTGATTCAGTTTCGATTTATGTTGATACTTATTTGTTGTTAAATATCGAAAGTGGTATTAATAGAGATGATTGATGTTGACTTCCATATGGGATATTGTGAGCATCAAAGTTCGTATTGATATATAATTTGATATGACACCAAAATGAATATTGATATCAAGAGTTGAGTTTTGAATGAGTTTATGATTCAGTCTATAATCATTGTTTCATATTGTTAATTACGATATTTCTGTAAACACAGTTTTATGAGTTTTATTCTCATCGAGATTTAAAGTATTGTTGAAGCATTTTCGCTCAAAAATTTCAAAATGGTTTTGAATACATTCAAGGAACCAATTCTGGGATTCCTTAACAAATTTTCTGATTCAGCAATTATGATTTTAAATGTTCCGCTCTATTGTAGATGTCGGTTTTATATCAAAAGACTGTATATATTCAATAATGAACTTGCTGACATTTTTTTCGCTCATACTTGACTATTTTTAAATTTAACCTTCCAGTGAGGATTAACTGAAGTTGTTTAGCTGTGTAATTCAAGAAAGGCTAGGAAGGATGCAAATACGAAGATGGCTGGTCCAGGGTTTACGGAACTAGTGTAAGTTCTATTATGTAAAGATTTTTGTGTATATACATATTTTAGTTGTATTATCGTGTATTTGGGCCTAGTACACTTCTTGTCGAAGTTATACTACCGGGTTTAGTTTTGAGTTCTGAAATTTGTTGAAAAGATGTTTTAAAAGAAAGTGAAAAATTTATTTATGGAATTTGGATATCTTGTTTCTAGAACTGTAAGCTAAAAAGATTTTGGTGTAGTTTGGGGTCGCAGATGTTATATTTCAGTTCTATGCATTTATTTATTGATTCAACAAGTTATTTTGGATTGAGGTTTCATAGTGATGACCAAATCCCCTGACCCCGGATTTAGGGACGTTACAGGTTGGTATCAGAGCCGAGGTTATATTAAACTAGAATTGAGAGTGTGTAGGAGTGTGTATAGCTATGTGAGGACGTTTGAGCTCATATCTAGTTCCTGTTGGACTATTGGATATAGTACCAACGAGTAAGTTAAGATAGGGGCATTCGTTTGAGATGGTTGTGTTGAGCTGGACAAAACTCCTGGCAGTTGCAAAGTTCTATTGTGGAATCTTCCGAGGCTACTATAATTTGATGATGATGAAGATTATCGATATCCTTGGAATATGAAGAAGTGTTGAGAATCGGATGGCGAGTCAACCGAAGAGTTCAAATATAAGATAAGTATTACGACCTTTAAAATACCTTCTCTTTCTATAACTTCTTTTTACCTCTCTAAAAAAAAGAGGTATTTGTTAGAGGATATATTCCCTAACACTCGTTTCGTCATTTTGTGTTAGAATCTTATTTTCTGGATTTTATTTTTCTCTAGAAATATTAGCTTTGAAACCATATCGGTATTGATCCGAGGATTTCCCTGACAAGTCATTTATTAGAAATCCTTTATTATTCATTTAATTTTGAATTCATTTCATATTCTTTTATTTTGACTGAGATGAACAATCCTAACTATAGGGAACACAAGGTATACATGTCTGTGTGATAGGTTTTGGATGGGACACCATCACTTGTGTGTGTTGTGACTACAAGAAGGTTAGCAACCTTTAGTTATGTCTTAATTTGGGCACGCAACACCATGTTCATTTGATCGTATTGATCTCTTGGTTATTCTTTCATTTCAACAATACTTTCTCACTAATTCAGATTTTGATAACCACAATGGTATGACACCAGTTACGTTATAAAATTATTTTCTCTTTGGAATTCCATGATTTTATCATCTCAAATATGTGAAGGTATGCCAATCAAGTTGGGTTGAGTTATCTTGGTCAAGTCAAAGTAAGGCTATGTGCTGGGATTACTAATAGCAACAATGGATTGCAATACGAATAAAATATCAGTGGCGTATAACGAAGTCACTCTATTTCTTTATTTCTCTCTCTATTTATCTCTATCTCTCTTTTTTTTCCGTGTCTTTATCTTTCTCTCTATTCTTTCTCTCTCTATCAGTAAAAGTGATTCTATGAAGAAATTGGTCAAATGGTATGGGAATAAATAATTGATTATATTGGAAATAACGATGGTGCAGAGTGAAACTCCTCTGATAATGGCATGGTATAAGGAATTTCAGTGTTATTTGAAATTTTGAGAAAAGTTACATATGCAAGATTGGAAAGTTGGTAAGAAGACCCTTAGTGCTTTCTTCTGCTGATTTCGAGGACGGAATCCCTATAAGGGGGGTAGATTGTAATATCCCGTATTTTTAAAATTATAATAATTATTATTTGAATATATATATATATGTGCTTTTATGATTTAGAATGAATAAATTGGTGGATATTTTATTCCTGTTTGACGAGTTTGTGTTATTAAATGGTAATGTGCTAATTGTTAAGTGTTGTATTGATCCTCGTTAATTTCTGGAAATATTTACTTAAATGTATTATTTTTAAAAGTTATTTAAAAGTCGATCTTATTAATATCAGTAAATTAAGTTTATTTTTCAATATCAGGAATATATCGTGTATTATTTTTATCATTAAATAATTATTATGTGATTATTATGTGAATTTCGGTGAATTATTCGGTAATTGGAATTGATGTTTGGATGTTTATATGGGGTAAAATTTGAGTACTTTAATTTTTATATGTCCAAAATAAAGTATAGATAATTGTGATATTTTTCTGGTAAGGTAAAGGTTGTTACATGATTTTATAAAGAATTTATAGATTTAATAAATTATTTTCTGAGTAGCTATAGATTATTTTATAAAATCGGGAATCGTCCAACTTCAACCATTTTTGCGTTTTTACAACCCGAAACTCTTCAGAAAACTTTTACCTAACCTAATTTGATTATTCTGAATATTTTCCATGTTTTGACCTTTTCTATTCGGAGTACGGTTTGACAGGTACGAGTCCCAGCGCAAATTTTTCGATATAATAGTCATTTCGATAGATTATTAAAACCCGTATTCTCGAGAGACGGGATATTTTGATTAAATTATTATATTATGTTCTTGTAGAGTGTTTTTTTAAGAAGCCCGGTTTCGATATCCAAAACTGGTACCAAATTGGATCGTTTTTATAGTTACTTAACAGCTAAGTAATCTATTGTCGGATCCGATAAGATCCAACGGGTATTAATATTCCATAAGTATAAATAGTTGAATTTCTATTTTATTCGACATAATTATCTAAAAATCAGATATTCAATTTTTTATTTTTATTTTTATCTATTAGAAAAATTGAAAAAATCCTCTAAATTGTTCTTGGAGTTTTTAATCCATTCTTGATCTTAATCTTGCGATATCTGGAGAACCGTTGCTCGATTTTTGACGATCTAGTAGTCGAATCGAAGCTCTCTTCGAGCCCATTATTTTGATACCATAATCATCAACTATGGTTAAGTATCTCTAAAAAAATATAGTTCACCATTTTAATACGAATTGGGTTCTTGATTTTCAGGAATTTTTGCTTGTTTTGGATGTTAGGATTAGCTTTAACATGTTATTTAGAGTCGACTCATACTATTTTTGTGTCTGTTCTATTATTAGGTCGAGTTAAAGATTTTGTTAGTCTGTATTTTTCAATTTTTTGGTTTTTACGTTAATTGGTTGTTGATTGTGATGATATGATTAGATTGTACGTGTTTCTAACATCATTTTGATATATAGTACGTCGATTATAGTTGAGAAACGAAGCAAATCGATTTTTTGGCCAGAAAGTTTGTTGTTCTTGATGGTTTTGATCGATTTTTGTGTGGCTTTGATTGTTTGATGTTGTAGTTGCTTCCATTCAATTTCTGGAATGATTTTGGTCGAGTTTGGTGTGAAAAACAGAAGTTTTCATGATGTTTTGGTGTGATTCGGGGGTTCGCCGGAGGTGTTGCAACTCGCTGGATTCTGGGGAATTTCGGCGAGTTCTTCAAGCTTCCCGACCGTGTTCTTCTGATTTGCTACTGTTTGATCCATCTAAGAAGATGACCTCTTGCCAAAACATGTTTCTAGGAGTTATTTTCAGAAAATAATTCAAAATTCATTTGAAATTCCAAAAAATTATTTTTAAATTCAAAAATTAATTTAGTTATTTATTTTAAATAGTTAAATGAATTATTTTAATTCCAAAAATCATTTTCTTTTATTATTTTCAAAAATTCAAATTTGATTTAAATATTTATAATTTATTTTAGTTAAGTATTTATGGATTTAATTGATTGATTGATTCATTTAATCAATTAATTATATTTATAAATATTAAAATAAAATATAATTATTTATAATTAATCCAAATAATTCCTAAAAATTATTTTGAGCTTTTAAAAATATTTATAGAGTATTGAATATTCAACTAATACTATTATTAATTGAATTATTCATATTTTATTCGTAAAAAATAGACCGTTTGTCCGTTTAATACGAATCGAACGCGTCTAGACTCAGAAAAATATTCTGCTTCTATTAAACATACTTTCGAGACACAAATCCTTTTGTTTTGAAAGGTTGCTTGTTTTGTAAATCGATTTTGAGTCGCGTATTGATTAAAAAGTCATATTTTAACCCAATTTTGATTTTAAAAATACCGATACCTACCTTTTGACGAACCAAATTATGTGTTACATGAATTATCTGTGTTAGATATATTTGAGATGTCATGTCTAATCTGATTTGTGTTTAATTTTCAGAACTTAACAACAGGACTTATCAGAACTTACTAAAATTAGAACTTACTGAAGTCAGAACTTAATATCAGAACTTAATGCGTCAGAAGATATATATCAGAACTTAAGTGCGGGAAGACTTCAGATAAGGAATGCGGCTGATTTACAGGAGAAGATCTGGACTAAAACAAAAGAAGATATGCATGAAGAGTTAGAGGGCTAGAAGACTTGTAAAAGATATCTGATTGATATATTTTAGGAGATAGAATTATATTCCATATCAATTAGAAGATATCTTGTAACTGTGTACTATATAAACACAACTTAGGGTTTACACTATATGTGTTATCATTATCGAGAACATTATTCATTGTACCCTAGCAGCTCTTAGTGAAATTGTTCATCACTGAGAGAGAACAACAATTCTATTGTAACAAATTTTATTTGAATATACTTGATCTTTGTTACATACTTGTGTTGAAATCGATTTGATTGTATAAACACTATATTCAACCCCCTTCTATAGTGTTGTGTGACCTAACAAGTGGTATAAGAGCTTTTCTATTAACACACATACAGTAAAGATCCAAACAATCATGTCTGAAGAAACACAAACCCCAACTAAGCCCACCAAAACTGAAGAAACTCAAAACACTCAAACCCATAGTCGATATGAGACTATTAGGGTTCCTATACTAAGACCTTCCGAGTATCCCATATAGAAAGTAAAGATGGATATGTTTCTGGAAGCTACAGATCCTGAATACCTTGACAGAATTAATGAAGGACCATATAAGCCTACCAAGCTCTCTGTTGCAGTTGCTGATCAACCAGCAAAAACCATACCAAAGGAGAGAGGTGAATACACACCTGAAGATATCTCATCTATTGCCAAGAATGCAAGGGTAAGACATTTGCTGCATAGTGCAATTGATAATGTCATGTCAAACAGGGTAATTGGATGCAAGACTGCAAAGGAGATATGAGATGCTTTAGAGACAAGATGCCAGGGAACTGATGCAATAAAAAAGAACAAGATGACTATACTCACTCAAGAATATAAGCACTTTGACTCAAAAGCTGATGAGTCATTAATTGATTTATATGACAGGTTTGTCAAACTCTTGAATGATCTGTCACTGGTGGACAAGGAATATGATCTTGAAGATTCAAATCTAAAATTCCTTTTAGCTCTTCCTAAAAATTAGGATTTGAAGTCTACTACCATAAGAGACAACTATGACCTTACTGAAACTACTCTTGATGAAATTTATGGTATGCTCAAGACTTATGAACTTGAGATGGATCAAAAGAGCAAGAGGCATGGAAGAAAGTCAATGACAGTTGCTCTTAAAGCTGAGGAGGAGTTTCCTAAAGTTGTTGTCTCAAAGAAGGGCAAAGGAAATGGTCTCATCATAAAGTCTGATTCAGAGTCATCAATTTCTGATGATGATAATTCAGAAACTGAAAGTTTATCTGAAGTTGATGTTGATGCAGAGATGATGCAACTGTGTGCTCTTATGGTGAAGGGTATCACAAAAATAGGCTACAAGAAATTTAGAAAGGGCAAGAAGTTTTCCAAGAAAGGTGGAAGTTCTGATAAGAAAGGGTTTAGAAAGTCTGAAGGCAAAGGAGGAAAGTCTGACAGAGAAGACAACTCAAATGTCAAATGATACAATTATGGTGAAAGAGGCCACATATCTCCTGATTGCAAGAAAGGAAAAAGTGATAAAGGCAAGACACTTGTTACAAAGAAGAAAAGCTGGATAGACACTTCAGATTCTGAAGATGAGGTGAACTATGCCTTGATGGCAAATGCTGATAGAAGTACTGACACTGGTGAATTAAAGGTACCTCAAACAACCTTTGCTTTTCATGGTGATGATATTACTGAGTTGAGATTATACCTTAAAACCATGTTCATTAGTTTTAGAGATCAGACTTTAACATGTGAAAGATTAACATCTGAAAGTCTTGCTCTTAAAAACATAAATGACTATTTAGAAAATGAGTTAGTTTTTCTTCATCAAACTAAGAAAGAAAGAGATGAGGCTTTGTATGTTAGAGATGAAGTGCTAAAATTGAATGAATCTCTAAAAACTGATTTAGAAAAGTAAAGAGAGATCATCAGGACTTGGACTAACTCTGGCAGAACAACTCAGAATTTACTAAGTAATGGAAACTGGAAAGAGGGCTTAGGTTATGGAGATGATAAAAGTGAGAAAGGAACTGTGCAAATTGAGCCAATTATTGTTAAACAGACTGCTAAGCCAAAGGTAAATCCTGTTAAATTTGTAGCAAAAACTGTAATGTCTGATTTTGAAAAGATGAAAGATTTTAAGACAGAAGTAAAAGAAAAGTCAACTTCTGACAAATTAAAACAGGATAAACCAGCTGAAGTAAACATAGGCTTAATGACAAAGAAGCAGCTTAAGCATAAGCTGAAAGAGATTAGAAATGTGAACAAGGTAAAGGAAGCTAGGAAAAATAGGAATAGAAAGAAATGCTATAACTGTGGAAACTCTAACCATCTTGCTTCTTTTTGCAGGAAAAATAAAGATATAAACTCTTTACCTCCTAGATCAGGAGTTAAGAGTCAGTCTGTTAGTTTCAAACCACAAAATCCTTGTTTTCATTGTGGTAGTTTATGGAATTCCATTTATACTTATAAGGATTATCATAGTTTGTACTATGATTATTATCAAATAAAACCTTCTTTAAAGAAAGTTAGTGTAAATCCTTCTAGTGTAAATTCTGATGCATATTCTGATATAAAGTCTGATAAACAGCATGTTAGCATAAACTCTAAAATTAAATCCGCTTCAAATGCTAACAAACTTAAAAAGGCCAAAGAATCCAAGCAAGTCTGGGTCCTTAAAACTAACCAATAGTGGTCTTTGTGATTGTAGGGCAACAGGAAAAACATCCTAGTTGTGGACAGTGGATGTTCAGGACATATGAATGGAAATAAAGCCCTGCTATCAGACTTTGTGGAGAAAACTGGCCCAGGAGTTTTTTATGGAGATGGCAACATGGGAAAAACTCTGGGATATGCCAATATCAATCTTGGGAATGTCATCATTGAATCAGTAGCTCTTGTCTCAGGACTTAAATATAATCTGCCGTGTGTAAGTCAAATCTGTGACATAGGTTATCATGTGGATTTCTTTGAAGAACACTGTGAAGTTGTAAGTAATTTTACAGGTAAAGTAGTTCTGAAAGGTTATAGACATGGTAACATATATGAAGCCATACTTTTAACAAATTATGATGGTTCTGCAATATGTATGTTGAGTAGAGCATCAATTGAAGAAAGCTGGAATTGGCAGAAGAGACTCTCTCATTAAAATTTATCAACATAAATGAGCTAGTAAAGAAAGATCTTGTGAGAGGACTACCAAAATCAGTATTTGCTCCTGATGGCCTTCATGATTCATGTCAAAAGGAAAAACAAAGAAAATCTTCATTCAAGAGCAAAACTGAATCCTCAATTCTTGAGCCTTATCACTTACTGCATGTTGATCTATTTGGTCCAGTCAATGTCATGTCTATTGCAAAGAAGAAATATGCTATGGTTATAGTGGATGAGTTCACAAGATACACTTGGGTGTATTTCTTGCACAAGAAGAATGAAACTGCATCTACTCTAACTGATCATGTCAGACAGCTGGATAAGTTGGTCAAAGATTCTGTTAAAATAATAAGAAGTGATAATGGCACTGAGTTCAAAAATTCAATCATGGAAGAGTTCTGCAAAGAGCATGGAATAAAGCAGGAATTTTCTGCACCTGGAACTCCACAGCAAAATGGAGTTATAGAAAGAAAAAAACAGGACTCTCATTGAAGCTGCACGAACTATGCTTGATGAAGCAAAGAGGCCAACCTACTTTTGGGATGAAGCTGTGCAGACTGCTTGTTTTACACAGAATGCTACACTCATAAACAAGCATGGAAAAACACCATAGGAGATGGTGAAGAAAAAAAAGCCAATTCTAAAATACTTTCATTTATTTGGATGTAAGTGTTTTGTTCTTAAGACTCATCCTGAATAGCTGTCAAAATTTGATCTAAAAGCTGATGAAGGAATTTTTGTTGGATATCCACTTTCCACAAAAGCCTTCAGAGTCTATAATTTAAGAACAAGGGTTGTCATGGAATCTATCAATGTATCTTTTGATGATAAAAAGATTACTGGACTTGAAGATTTCAATGATCATGATTAGCTGAGATTTGAAAATGAAGATTTAAATTCTGATTCTGTAAATTCTGATGGCCTAAATCCTAATCCTGTAAGTTCTGACGGGTTAAATTCTGATGTCATTGAAATTGTGGTAAGTACTCCAAGGGAAAATGCACCTGTTCAGGGGGAGTAAGCTGAAGATCCTACCACAACTCAAGACTCTCAAGAAGCATCAGAACCTGTCACCGGTTCTTCAAGTTCTGATTCATCAAGTTTTGATGAGCCAAATTCTGATAATTCTGGAAACTCTGATTCTTCAAATCCTGAAGGATCCAACTCAAATTCTGAAGTCTCAGAGAGCATAACTACTGGGGGAGCATCAGAAAATGCTGATGGAGATAACATGGATCATGGGGGAGGATCCAGTTCTAGAGAACAGTTTCCATCTGCAAGGAAGTGGACTAAAGCACATACACCTGACTTAATAATTGGAGATCCTGAAGCAGGTGTCAGAACTAGAATAGCAACATCAAATGAATGTCTCTATCATTCCTTTCTATCTCAGACTAAACCAAAGAAAGTGGAAGAAGCTCTTCAAGATGCTGATGGGTGCAAGCAATGCAGGAAGAGTTAAATGAATTTGAAAGAAAAAAAGTCTGGACCCTAGGGCCAAAACCAAAGAACAGATCCATTGTTGGCACAAAATGGGTGTTCAGAAATAAAACTAACAGTGATGCATAATTACAAGAAACAAAGCAAGGCTGGTTGCTAAAGGTTACTCTCAATAGGAGGGTATTGATTATGATGAAACATATGCACCAGTTGCTAGATTGGAGGCCATACGAATCTTTTTGGCTTATGCTGCTCATAAGAAGTTTAAAGTCTTTCAAATGGATGTGAAAAGTGCTTTTCTCAATGGAGAATTGGAAGAAGAGGTATATGTTGAACAACCTCCAGGATTTGTAGATCCAAAATTTCCTAATCATGTCTACAGACTTGATAAAGCACTTTATGGCCTCAAGCCAGCTCCAAGAGTATGGTATGAGACTTTAGTTCAATTTCTTCTGGAAAGTTGATTTAACAGAGGCACAATTGATAAAATAATGTTCTACCTCAACCATGGAAAGGACTTACTTTTGGTACAGATATATGTTGATGATATCATCTTTGGTTCTACAAATTCCAAACTCTGTGAAAGATTTGCAAAGCTAATGCAGTCAAGATATCAAATTAGTATGATGGGAGAACTTAGCTATTTTCTGGGACTTCAAGTCAAGCAAAATGAAGATGGTACTTTCATAAATCAATCCAAGTACACCAGAAATTTACTCAAGAAATTTAGAATGCAAGACTGTTCAACTACATCCACTCTCATAACCACTGCAACCAAGTTAGATAAAGATACTGGATCATCAGTAGATATTACTAACTACAGAGATATGATTGGCTCTTTACTCTATTTAACTGCAAGTAGACCTATTATCATGTATGCTACCTGTCTTTGTGCAAGATTTTAGGCTGATCCAAGAGAACCTCATCTAATAGCTGTGAAAAGAATTTTCAAGTACCTCAAGGGTACAGCTGATCTAGGATTGTGGTATCCTAGAGAATCAGATTTTAAGCTAATTGGTTACTCAGATGCATATTTTGCAGGATGCAAAATAGACAGGAAAAGCATTAGTGGAAGCTTCCAATTTCTTAGAGGCAGATTGGTTTCTTGGTTTAGAAAGAAACATAAATCAATTTCCACATCAACTGCAGAAACATAATATGTTGTTGCAGGAAGCTGTTGTGCACAGATTCTTTGGATGAAGAATCAGTTACTAGACTATAGGTTAGAATTTTCTAAAATACCCATTTACTGTGATAATCAAAGTGTTATTGCTATGACAGGTAATCCAGTTCAACACTCAATAACAAAGCACATCAGCATTAGGTACCATTTCATAAGGGAACATGTGATGGAAGGTATAGTGGAATTGCATTTTGTTCCAACAGATCAACAACTAGCAGATATCTTCACAAAACCACTATGTGAAGCTACTTTTACAAGACTGGTAAATAAACTTGGAATGGTTTCAGGTTGTTTCTCAAAATCTGCTTAGTTTTTGTTCTCATTCATCAGACTTTATGATCAGTATTTACAGATTGTCTTATCTCTATGTAATCTGTGCTTAAACTGTAATATATTAAATACTGATTATTATCTGATGTGATTCTATATACTTTAATAGTGTTTTGAATGTTCTGTGGCTATTCATTCCAATGAGGATTACTGTGCTAGATGCTGACCTAGTAGTCTTTAACATACTAGAAATCCCATGTTTGAGTTAGTTGTTTGTGTGGAAATTCATTAATACAAGCAAATTCTGATTTTGAGCTTAGTCAAATTTACTTTGTGTATCTTATTACTAAGTCACAAACTAGATTTTTGCTTCTTATCTGTTAAATTCTGATGTCAGTAAATCTTATGGATGAACTACATACTTGATAAGCCTCACTTATCTGAAGAAAAGAAAAGAAAAGAAATTGAAGTCAGGTACTCCTTTGAGATCTAGAGTAAATATGTGAAAAAGAAGACCCAAGTTCATTGCTGGTATTTAGTTATATGCATTAGAAAAGCAAATAAATTTTTCTTGGTGACTTTTCACAATCTCTGATTACTGGAGAAATACTCTGATAATAGCATAAATTCTGATAGCAGTTTTCACTCACATACATTGACTGTAAAAAGAATGTCAAAAGATGCATAAAATGAGCACAAACAGTTGAGGTGGACTCTTGCATAAATTTATTCTATAGTAGACTTTAAAATTAAAGACAGATTTTAAGCACTTTCTTAGTTATGCCTTATTTCTAAGATATACTGAAGTTTATCAGACTTTAATCATTATCTCATCATTTTCAAATACACACACTCTCACTCCATATGAATGATGAAAATTACTATGGTGATTAAGTTGTTTTTGACAAACAGTTAAGTATTATTTGCATAAATTTTGAGGATAAGTTCTGATGGAAGTTCTGATGATAAACTCTGAAGAAACAAGTGAGTATTTGTATGAAGAATCACAGAAACAAACATTCACTGTTTGAGTACAGAAGCCATATTCTGATGACCGTTAAATTCTGATAATAGTAAAGTTCTGATGCAAATCCTGATGGAAACTCTGATGCTTACGTGGCATTATTTATTTACTTGACTTATTTGTGGTTTTACTATAACGGTCATATTTTATCAGAATATATTTAAGTGAGATAAAAATAGTCATAATCATTTGGTTAGTGGGAAACGTGTTTGCCTTGGCAACTGCATGTGCACAATAATTACTGCTTATTTCTCGTGCCCACTAACTACTGCTTTAACTATTTACTGGCTGACAGGTGTAAAGTGTATGTTTTACTTCCAAAAAGAGTTGTTAAGTGGAGAGAGTATATATACGGGAGTTAAAAGATTTTACAATCTTATACCTACTTTCTAATTCTTTTCTTATCTCTATTATTTTCTCTCTCTTTCTAATATTCTCTAAAGCCTATTTTTCACAGGCATTTTCTCAAACACTTTGCAAACACACATTTTCTCACTTATTTCTCTACAGAAATGGCACCAAAAGATCTGATTTATGATGGAGCCAAGTTTGTTCCTAATAACTACATAGCTATTCTTTCTAAGGATGACGCTCCATCAGAACTTCACTTCATCCAAGATTTTCTATCTTGAAGTGAGATTGGGTATGCTCTGACCCAACCAGAAGCACTCTCAGGAACTCAAGTGCTGGAGTTTTGGAGGAGTGATGTTTATGATGATGGTGGTGCAAATGGGTCCCCAAGCATCATATTTACAACAGGGGAAGATGAACATTTGGTTACATTGTCAACTGTTCGACAAGCTTTACATCTTCCAGAAAATTATGTTTACAGTTCACAAGTTGGGGAACCTACTGTTAACAGATGATGGCAAACCTTGGTTATGAAAAATCTTTGTCCAAGCTGGGACAATTGAAGAGGCCCCACATCAGGAGGGAGTGGAGTTTCTTTTTCAACTGCATCACCAAGGCCTTTGCCAACAAGTGCTCCAACTTTGATGCAATCCCAATCCTGAGTCAGCAAATCGGGCATGCTCTCATTAATCAAACTCATTTTGATTATGCTAGTGTTATGTTATGATTTATTGGGGATAGGATGCAAGAGGCCAAAAATACTGTATATTTTGCTAGATTTTGCCAACTTATTTACAGTTTCCGTAGTTCTGATAAGGCCCAACTAGCTAGTGAGTTGATTGAACCCTTTAAACTTGTTAAAAGGGCTTTCACTGACTTATTATCTACTGATAATAAGAAGGCTATCCTAAGACCCCTCCAAATTCCTCAGTTAGTCAAACAGGTCTTAGTAAACTCTTACCCAAACACCTATACTCTTATATATCCTGATATACAACCATCCCAACCTCCATCAGCACCCACAACCAATCAACCAACTACCACTTCTCAACCTCAACCAACTCAACCTACCATCAGAACATATTTCCAGTCAGCTCAATCATCTCAACCTCAACCATCTGTACCTGTGACGGCCTCAACCCCGGGGTCAGGAGTTGACGTCATCAACAATCACCATAACAAACATAATATAATCAATTCCAAGATAGAATATAAATACGACCCCTTTTTCCAAGATCTTTTCCAGGTTTAAGTATGACTTAGGTTACAACTATTACAACTCACCTAATTACATACAATCCTAACATAACTAACCTAACACAGCAACTCAACAGACCATCTTTGGTCCTGCACAACTACCTCAGAGGAGCTTGTCACAAAAGGAGCTGGAACTCTGCCCTGACTATCGCGCAAGAATCTCCTAGGCATCTGCAATACATATATAAAACATTCTGCAAGGGTGAGAAATTGCTTGCTCACCAGCACCACTATATGAATAACAAGTAAAATAGTTTATGATAAAGCAGTGACAGGAACAGAGATTATAGCTCGCTTGCAAAATATATAAAATAATTCATAAACTGGATATTCCAAAACTAGCATGCTTTCAATAAAACAAACGTAGTAGTGTGCTGTGTACAAATACCAGAGTTTAATTCTAGCATGCCATTTTCATTTTCAAATCCACTATATAACTTACTTGTTCCGTTACGAGAATCACAAAGCCAAATCAGATACTTACGGATATGTGAAGACAGCTAATCAGGCTATCAACACTGGACGGCTCTCACTGCCATCCTATATACCTGTTTCGGAACTCAGAGACTAGCTAGGTCTCTAACCTGCTGGACTAATCGGTTTTATATTGCGCGCAACTGAATTAGCCTCTTACGCCACCTCAATAGGCCTACTCTGGCCCCAATGTATCCCATATCTGACCATTTTATCCAGTTTCCAAAACACTTGTACTTATCTCATTTTCAAAATCATTATTTAACCAGCACACATATAAAATCCATTTTGCAAATCATTTCATTCGAGATAAGTACCTTCCGAAGTTACTTCTCCCCAAAACAATTTGAAAACAGTGATTTATAACTACAGGGGATACGTAAGTTAAAACGTTTCTGTTCCATTACGAAAGTAAAATATTTAGCTATTCATATGTACTGAACCATAAAAGAATGGTCAGGGGTACTTGCCTTGCAGAGTGTTACAACTATCTCTGATTGACCTTGAACCGATTCGGGACACTCGGCTTTATCGCTTTACTATTTGACTATCCTGGATCCGACTTCAACGCTCAGGTCCTTCGATTGGGAACCTCGTTGCGCTCGTCAACTGATCACTAGGTTATCTTAGTTCGATATCACTTCTTGAGTCCTTTGACTAGAACCTACAGAGCCGAAATACCCTATGTTAGACGTCTAGGTATGCTTGACATATCCTCTCAAACAGTCCTATCCAAACAATAACAATCCCGACTCACATATATTCGAACTATCACAACTTACATAACAATTAAGGTTCATATATATTCACAACCCAGTTCACTAATTATTTTCAGAATATACATATACTCTTGATACAGAAAATAGGTTTTGGAATTCCTTTTTTCACAAAATATAAAGATATATACCCAACTGTGTTAGATATGACTAACTGTTTGGAATCTTGGTTTTGAGTTTTAACCTAGACTAGCAGAACCGAATTTATACTTAATTAATCGTTAGTAAGAATAACCGACTAACATAAGTTAGTAAGTTTATCTGAGTAACGGTTAATCAAATACAACTCAAGGTCGTACTAATCCGAGTTAGTACTCGTACCAAAAATTAAATTAAGAAACGTTATATCTATAATAATATAAGTAAACGACTCGATTGGTAAGTCCGATAATTATAGGAAACATTTCCGAATTTTTGAAATAGTAATCTTTCGAAATCCGGAAAGCACCTCCTCTACCAGTCGATCTCATATCGACACCAAAGCCAACAACCAAATTCACAACATCAATAATCCACAATCCAACCGATAACGCAACCAAACAATCAATACAATTCTAGTCCCAACCAAACACACTACCCAACTATCTCGAAACTAATTATTTATAATTACTTTTATTCCAAATATTCTAAAAATAAAATTTATAATTTATTATTAGGCTCAAGAATCATCATTGCCAATAATCCGTCGGCTCAACGAGTCCATTGCCGACGGCGGCATAATTCCGACGGTTCCCTTACGGGCTTCCTGTCAAATTCACCATAATTTTACAAACCCAAGATTTATCGATTCATATAATCATAGAAACAATAATCAGGTTTTAAAAAAAATCGATTACCCAGAATCATGAAATTGATTCGCACAACACCGAACACAGAACAGGGACGCACTGGAAACACGCACAGCAGCACGCGCGTGCCGGCCACCTCGCCGGAAAGATCACAGCGGCGTCCGGAAATAAGGAAGAAAACAACAGAGAAATACAGAACAACAAGACCAACACTCACAAACCGCATACACATATACTTACAAGTATATATATACACAGCAACCATCCAGGCTGCCACCAGCCAAACCGGCGGCAACTCGCCAGAATAACAGGGCAAACAGCAATCAGAGCATAGGGAAATAGAGAGAAATGGAAAGATGGAATTGAGAACACAGATTAATCTCCCCCCTCTGATTTCTGATGAAACCGAGAAAAAGATAGATGGAATTTTCGAGAGGACTCCCGAGAGAACAAGAATAGGGATAAGGTTAACCATGCTTATCTATTTCCCTGTTTATTGATATTATCTTACCTGAAAAGCCCCGCAAAAAAATACGCTATTTACAATTTAACGATCAAAATTTTGCGGATTAATTAATCCGAGACACTACCAACTTGATTTTAAAACATCGTAAATAATCCAAGGTTATAGAAAATAAATTTTTAATAATTTTTAAAATATTTTTAGATCGCACAAAATACCCGCATTTCACAATTAACGAATCAATGCGTGGGTGAAATTAATCCTGAAAATTCCCGAAATAATTTTAAAATTCCCAGAATATTCCCAACTTAAATAAATATGAGTTTCATAATTTTTGAAGAATTCAGGAATTAAATACAGATTTTACAAATAAATGCAATCAGAAAATTATACAGGGTTGAATAATTGATGAAATATTGATTTCTAAATTTTATAAAATCCCAAAAATAAATATTGAAATTATAAAGTCATAAAAAAATTTTTATTGACAATCCACATATTTACACAAATAAACTTGTATTAAATCCACTTTTAAAAGTGGAAACAATTCAATACACGTCCATAATTAACTACACGAACAAACCCTGGATACCATAATTCACACACATAGATAAAAATAAAACAACACATAGCTGACAGAAGCTATACATATATATTATTCATTTAATAATTTCATAATTACGTATTTAAATAATACGGAAATACACGAGTCGTTATAGTACCCACCATCAGAACTTCATCCTTCAGGCCTAAAAGAGCAAAATCTGTTCCTAATCTCCACCAAGGAGAAGAAGGATGATTCTTAGGGATGAATCTGATGATGAAGAGGAGCAAGTCCAGGTTCATGCATCAAAACCTGTGACTGTGGAAGCTGAAAAGGCAACTTCTCAGAAAGAAACTGAAGCTGAAAATTTTGATATTTTGAAGAGAAAAAGAACTTCAAGTTCTAATGCTAATAAAGTAACTCCTACACCATCCAGGAGATCAAAGAAACAGAGAGCTGGAAGGCATTTGGAACAACCTCACTCTGAGGATACTAAAGAAGCTGAGCAAGGGGATCAGGAATCTCTGATCTTATCAGAACCTGTTGTAATTTAAGCTTTTCCATCCCCTACTCAAGCTAAAGACACTGTTCCAGAAACAGTGATTACACCTCCTATCTCTCCAGTTAAAGAAACAACAGTTGAAGATTCAGGATTAAGTCCTGAAATTGACATCCACAGGCTGATCATTCCAACTGCAACTCAGCCGACTATTGTTACTTCTCCTATCTTACAGGCTGAGATACAACTCCAATTCTGGAGATAAATTCTAATGATCATAATTTAGATGAAGCTACTGTAGAATCACCTTCAGTGACACACACTTGGTACTGTCAGAAGATGATGAGTTTTCTACAAGTTTTGGAGAGTCAGCTCCAGTTAATACTCCAGCTCCCATTCTTGGAAAAGAGGCACTGATTGAAAAGTTTCTAGAGCAAGCTGCTCATTTCCTTGGGAAGAAACTCACAGAGGAGTTGAGTGGACCAAGAAGTGGAATGAATCTAATTTCATTCCAAGCTCCAAAGTTCTGACAGATCATATTGGAAAGGCTGATGAGTCGATGACAAATTCTGATTTCAAGCACCAACTTAAAGTCACAGCTCTAAGTACTAAAAATCTTCAAGATCTACACTCTACAACTCATGCCAAGGTTGATAAACTTCTGGAATCAGCTGAAAAACTAGATATGACTCTCAATTTAGACAAGTCAAGAATTATCATACCTATACATGAGAAAGTTGAAGCAATTGAGAAGATTCAAGAAAAGCAACATGCCCAAATTACTGAGGTCCTGAAGAATCAAGTCTCTCAACAAGCTCAACTGAATGAAATTCAATCTTCAGTAGAACTTCTTCTCTCTCTCCTACTACCAGATGATGCCAAAAAGGGGGAGAAGGTAGTTAAGTCCAAATGCTCTAATACTCAAGTACTGAAGAAAAAAGATGACAATGAGGATGACCAGGGAAACCCTAGCAAGGGCAAGGGTCAGGGTCAAGGTCAAGGGCACATCAACAAAGTTTGTTCAAGGAAACTAATTTCTGATTCAAGCAAATCTTCTACTTAAAAGAAGACAAATTCTGATGCTGTAAATGCTCAAGCTCTGATAGCAAGTTCTGATAATCAAAATCTGATATCAAGTTCTGATGTTCTGATTCAAGGAGGAAGTAAAGACTCTCAGAAGTTTTTGCAAACTTTGAAACTCAAGGGAAAACATACTACTGTCTACTACAAAGATCCTAAAATTCAGACACTTGATGAAGAGATTGCTAGAAGACTATTTCTCAAGCATAATCCTGGAATGAATTTAGAGAATCTCAAGGAGGAAGAAGCTAGATTTGCAGCTGAGAAGGCAAATCTAAAGTCTAAAGCTTCTGATGCTAAGAAACCTCCAAGGCCTAAGGTAAAAGGCATTGTGATCAAGGAAAAGTCAAATTCTGAGGCTTCAAAGCCCAAGAAAAGAACACAGATTGATCCCAAAGATAAATGGAAAGGAAAAATTGATGAACCAACAAAGCCACAGGAGATGAAGATTCCTCAAATCCTTATGAAACCTGTATACAAACTGGTTCAAGTATTTGATGATGCTGCTACAGTAGATGAAACTGTTCAAACTCTGAAAAGAAGGAAGATAACTGAAGAATCTAAAACAACCTCTGACACAGCTCAAGTTATTCAGAATGAAGAACATCAAGCTACAGAAGAAACAACAAATTCTGATCAAGTCATCAAGACATCAACCTCTGACAGTGCTCAAGTTGATTTGAGTAAATTGACATTTACTGATAAGAGAAAACTCCTATGGAAGAATGTTAATCCATCTGATCCTAAGAAAAGCCAGCTGTTATTTGATTTCATGACTGTTGGATTGAGAGCCAGAGAAGCAAGAGACAGAGTTAGATTAGGTTCTGAAGAAGCAAAAATCAAGACATGAGTTGAAGTACTTACAAGAGATCCATTTTTATTGACTGACAAACCTCTTGAAGAAGTTACACATAAATACCTTGATAAGGTTATATCTGTTCAAGTGCAACTGGATGCTCATGATAAACATAATGTCAAAGAAAATCTGATTCTATTTCTTGAAGATGGAAAAACATATCAAATGTCAGAATCAGATGTGTTGAACAAATCTCTGAAAGAACTTCAATTGTTTTATTATCTTTTAAAGATAAAGTCTGAGATTACCAGGAGATGGTCAAATTTCATAATGAAGACCATGAGGGATAAAGTAAGAATTTTTGGTTCAAGGGTTACAGAATTCATTCCAAACATAGTTGAAGATGATGGAAGTGAAATTCCAATAAAGAAGGATTCTGCTAAACTTGAAGTCATTCTGAAAGTGAAATTTCTATGCTACAATGAAGACTCTTCCCATCCAAGAGTAATCAGATTTGGTGATGGTTTAGAAGGAAATCACATCTCAGCAGTTAGGATTGCAATATACCAGATTGGAAGTCAAAGCTACACTATCTCAAGTCCTGAGGAATAAAGAAGAAAAGCTGATATCAAACTTTGTCAAGAATCACTTTGGATTCAGATTGACTCAGTGAGATTGGTAAAAGCTACAAGGATTATAAGTTGTAGTTAGTTGTCTTATTAAACTCTCATTGCATTTGTACTTAAAATATTTCTGACATCATCAAATCTTTTAACTTGTATATTTTTCATAATTTACAAGTTGGGGGAGATTGTTAGATATATTTGACATGTCATGTCTAATCTGATTTGTGTTTAGTTTTCAGAACTTAACAACAAGACTTATCAGAACTTACTGAAATCAGAACTTACTGAAGTTAGAACTTAATATCAGAACTTAAGGCGTCAGAAGATATATATCAGATTTTAAGTACGGGAAGACTTCAGATAAGGAATGCTGCTAATTTATAGGTGAAGATCTGGACTAAAACAAAAGAAGATATGCATGAAGAGTTAGAGGACTAGAAGACTTGTAGAAGATATTTGATTGATATATTTTAGGAGACAGAATTATATTCCATATCAATTAGAAGATATCTTGTAACTGTGTACTATATAAACACAACTTAGGGTTTACACAATATGTGTTATCATTATCGAGAATATTATTCATTGTAACCTAGCAGCTCTTAGTGATATTGTTCATCACTGAGAGAGAACAACAGTTCTATTGTAACAGAGTTTATTTGAATATACTTGATCTTTGTTACATACTTGTGTTGAAATCGATTTGATTGTATAAACAATATATTCAACCCCCTTCTATAGTGTTGTGTGACCTAGCAATCTGATATGTGAATTATGTATTTACGTGCTATGTGAATTAAGTGTGTACATGGGTCAAGAGTTTTGTATTTGACTGTTCTCTTTATATGCCGGTTATCGTATAGGTAGACGATAGGGTTTTGACCCGTAGTTCGTCGAGTAATTGTCGTGCAGACGATTAAGATATTATCTTTTAATTATAGATGCAAATCATTCAAGAGGATCAAGACCAGGTAGTAGAATCCAGAGTAAAGTTGAACAGTGATGCATATCAGGCTTCTAGCAATCGCTGGAGCAGCATATCAGTAAATTTTCGAAATAGAAAGACAGCGGAGTCATGCGATGTCAGACAAAGATAATTATGATGTTGCGAGTGTTACTAACTGCTAAAAACCCGTAAAGGCAAGTTTTATATGTTATTCTAATTCCGGAATAGTTTAATATTTTACATATCAAACTGCTTATGATTATGCAAGTATTCTTCTCTATTCCCACTTCAGAATAGATAAATGTTTTACATATAGCTGAATTAAATGATTTTGTTTATGCAAGTACTCATCTGCTATTCTATGTTCAGAATAGTTAAGTGCTTTTACCTATCAAACAACTGGATTTATAAATGTTTTGCAGTGAGAGAAAAAGATGATTTTGTTGCGAGTATTCCTACCAAGTGAAAAGGGGAATTAAATTTATAAGGGTGTCGAATATTTTGACCCATTTTCAATAAAAGGTTTTAAGATTGGGTGTATGTGTAAGTGACTGTGGCGGACAGTCCAGCGGAAGGCCATGTATTATATGAACTATTTATAATACAAACTATGCCACATGCAGATATAATGCTATTTTTTTGAGTACTCGAGTTTTGGGACATGTTTCTACGAATCATGACCCAGTGCTATCACACGGGCTGATCAGCATGTGATAGTATGTCCGTCGATTATCATATTATTTTTCATAATCCTATAATAAATATTTTATCAAGTATTTTGGTTTTGGATAAAAGGTGAAATGTAGTTTTGATTCAGTTTCCGCTTTATACTGATACTTAATTTGTTGTTAAATATCAAAAGTGGTATTAATAGAGATGATTGATGTTGACTTCAGTAAGGGATGTTGTGAGCATCAAAGTTCATATTGATATATGATTTGATATGACACCAAAATGAGTATTGATATCAAGAGTTGAGTTTTGAATGAGTTTATGATTTAGTCCATAATCACTGTTTCATATTGTTGTTTATGATATTTCTGTAAACACTATTTTACGAATTTTATTCTCATCGAAATTTAAAGTATTGATGATGCATTTTCGCTCAAAAATATCAGAATGGTTTTGAATACATTGAAGGAACCAATTTTGGGATTCCTTAACAAATATTCTGATTCAGCAATTATGATTTTAAATGTTTCGCTCTATTGCAGATATTGGTTTTATATCAAAAGACCATATATATACTATAATGAACTTGCTGAGCATATTTTTCGCTCATACTTGCCTATTTTCAAATTTAACCTTCCATTGAGGATTAACTGAAGCTGTTTAGCTGCGTAATTTAAGAAAGGCTAGGAAGAATGCAAATACGAAGATGGTTGGTCCAGGGTTTATTGAACTAGTGTAAGTTCTGTTATGTAAAGCTTTTTGTGTATATATATATTATAATTTTACTATCGTGTATTTGGGCGTAGTACACTTCTTTTCGAAGTTATACTAGCGGGTTTAGTTTTGAGATTTAAAATTTGTTGAAAAGATGTTTTAAAAGAAAGTGAAAATTTTATTTATGGTATTTGGATATCTTGTTTCCAGAACTGTAACCTAAAAAGATCTTGGTGTAGTTTGGGGTAACATATGCTATATTTCAGTTGTAGGCATTTATTTATTGATTCAACAAGTTATTTTGGATGATGTTTCATAATGACGACCAACTCACCTGACCCTGGATTTGGGGATGTTACAAAAAAACCAAAACCTCGACTAACACGATTTAAAAATAAAACCATATAAGTAGACACATATATCAACTCTCCTACTCATGTTGAATCAATATATAACGTCAAAATCAACCAAGAACCATCACAACCAAGAACCCCAAATTCATCAAAATTAAAAAAATTTGAAATAAAACAAAAATTTAGCCAAACAAAAAATAAATTCTTGAATATAATAGGGCTCGTTTTAAGCTTCAATTTGACTACTCATGGTTTAAATTTAGACACCAGAATCATTGTCAAAATTATGTTTGATTGTCTAAATATTCAAGAACAAAACTAGAGAGAGGGGATAAGATAGGACTGAATAGGGGGCCTTGGTGTACGTGAGACGAGAGGCGGCCGGGGGAAAACTAATTTTCTATTTAAGAAAATAATAAAAATATTTTCTTTTTGGCAAAAAACTAGTAAAAATGTTATTCTAACATATAAAATTGCTCGGTAACAATTCGGATAAATATAAATTTTATTTTTAAAATATAGAAAATACAATTATATTTATCCCCATACTTTTAAAATAATAGTTTACTGCATAGATTATTTTATACGGAAATTATAAGATAATGGTCAGTAACTGGAATAGAAAGTATAAAAAAATCATTCTAAAATGCATATTTCTTAAAATAAATGAACTAACAATTTTAAAAAGTCCACATAAGTATTCTAGAGATTATAAAACAAATCCCATAATTTTAACATAACCCAATCATTTTATAAAAATATATAGGCTGAAAAGCCACAACTTCTATCCTAGACTACAAAGACAAACACTAAAACAGAACCAATTAACACTCTCTTACCCTTAAAATGAAGTAAGAACGAGTGTGAAGGAGAAAGGGCCTTAATGCACAATATAAGGAAGGTTCTGAGGTCAACCCAGCAACTCTATTTCCTATAAATTTGAGTAGTATTAAAACTGAGGCAACTGCTAGCCCCCATACATCTTCTCTAAAAGATGTAATGGATGAAAAAGCATAAAAATAGTTACTAGATTTATTCTCCCAACAGGTTGCGTCTATTAAAATTCACATGTCGGTCAGGGTATCCGAAGTAGTGACACCACCTCGTACACAAACGATTCTTGGTGCACAAGGTGAGGTTACACACATGAGGAAGAATTGATGAAAACAAGAGTTTCGACCATTTTAAAGTCAGATTCAATTGTTCAAGGTTCTTTATTGGACAAATTGCTTTTACAGGTGTTAAGAGGGGATACTGATCCAATGACCATATGTCAGTGGTCAGTTTCTACCTTCCTAGGCTTAAATCCCCTGATAAGTCATAAGGAAATATTTTCACAAACATTAGAAGGAATATTTAATCTTTATGCTAAATTCTTTGGATAATTGTTTACCTTCCTAGAGTTTAAATCTGGAACTTCAACGGGAAATAGCAACTTGTAGATTATGACTAAGATTTATCTAACGAGTATAACAAGGATGGGATTTTGCAAACTCCCATTGCACCATATGTGACCTCCTTAAGGATGGCTAAGGTGATTTTCCTTGCAAGTACAGTTGGATTTTAGATCTATGAGAGAAGTGATACACTTGTGAGAATGAGTGTAAACACAAGTGGAGAGGAGAGTGAAACACTTGTGAGTTACACGAAACAGAATCACAGACTCACAGTGAGGAAGAAAGAAAAACACCATATCCCATTCCATTTCTTGAAACATGGTTCGTAATGTTCAATCTTTCGGAATATGATTCTTAGGAAGCCAACTCTGTTCTTCAGGGATTTAAATCTGTTTATGCCAGAACCTAACTCCTAGGGATCTAACGTTTACATATTGGAATCAAAAAGTTAAAATCTAACAATCGACTAGTTGGGGCCTATCAATTATGATCTAACAGTTGGGAGGTATAATAATGTCGGGAAATTTGGTTACCAAGGTGATCAAGGGTGGAGCCATTTTTTCAGTATTTAAAAGGGCATGGTTGATTAGTCTACAACTTGCTACTTCTTTTCAACCAAGTGCTATATGAGAATTCCTTCAGACAACATAATATCTTCCTTCTCATATTTATTCTACGAATGTCCTATTGAACAGCAGAAGTGGTAAACATAGGTGATTTTCTACTGATCAGAAGAAGTGGTATTGGTTCATCACTGTTCTTCGTATGAGGAGATGTTATTTTCCTAAAGGGGAGTAGTCGTCTCTCATAGGGGGAGAAGCAAGAGAGATATGTGCTTCTCAATAGGAAATATGTTTGTACAACAGAAGTTGTTGATAATTACTTGAAGAGTGAGAAGAGTTATCTGGCAGAGATTTGAAGAACCAGTAAAATAAAGATGAGACTACTTGAAGATCAGTTCAACGCTAGAGGGACTAGCATCTTTCATTTCGATTACTCAAGAAATCTGAAAATGGAGAATCTGATCCAGAATACCAGTAGTATTATTTACTAGTCCTGGTACTTTAGTTTTTCTGGTTTTTAATTGAGTTATCCCCTCTATTAATTTGTTTGTTAAGTTTAACAATCAAATAGGGGGAGATTGTTGGTGAGATTGCGAAGCTGTATGAACGGTAGACGTGATAACTCAATATTAGAATCTGACATGTAATTATTTTCACACCTCACTTACTATCATGGTGAACTCGAATAAAATGTCAAATTATTTTTTACGCGGATAACATATTCACTCGATCCCCAAAATTTATAAATGAACTCAATTTTCCGATATTGATAAAACGATCAACTCTTAAATAAAAATTTTTAAAATAGTAAAAGTAATCGAATAAATTCATAATACCGCTAGGGTTTGAAACAAAACTATCAATTAGCACATTGAGTCAATTAATGACACGAACTCACCAAACAAGAATAAAACATCCATAATTTTATTCCTTCAAAATCAGAAAATCATATAGACATAATCAAATAATAATAATAATAAATTCTGAAAATAAAAAATATTCCAGTATACTCCCTTATAAGGATTCCGACTTCGGAATCAGCAGAAGAAAGCACAAAAAGTCCTTCTTTCCAACTTTCAAGTTCAAATAGCACCCGTCACAAACTACATCTTTAATCTTTAATATCTATTTTTTTATTCAATCTAGTATGAAACTTTTACCAGGTTTTCCACATACGACAAACCAAGTTTAACAACCACAATATTAGTGAGATTGTGAATCTCTATAAATAGTAGACGTGATGACTCAACACTATAATATGATAGGTAAATAATACTACATCTACACAAAAAATCAGGAATAAATGAAGACAAGGAAAATTGAAATAATCAAAATATTGGAAGAAGGTTTGAAGTCTATTTACATGTCACTGAAAGAAGTTCCTGTTCATGCCTCAGTGAAGAATAAGGTTTGAAGACTTTCAGGATTTCATAAATGTTGAAGATACGTTGTAAAAGTGTCGCCATAAGATTTCAAGTGTATTTGCATTGATTGTGTTACACTCAGTGTTCGAAGCAATGAAGTTGCTGCAAGCTTAACAATATAATCAAAGCTATAATACGAAGACCTGAATCGAAGTTAGTCGTCTCTAAATAAGACCAGTTGCACTAGGCATCATCGGTTTGTCAAAGAAATCTGAGGATTATTTATAAAAGAAGTGTTTAGTTGAAGAACATACTTAGAAGTGAAAGTTTATTTATTAAAGTACGAGAAGAGGTGAACAGGGTATACAAATCAACAGCTCAAGGATGCATAATTTAAAGTAGTATAACTTTGGTACACTGAATGCAAGTTTCTAAACCAAAGTACGAGAAGTGAAAGGAGGACGAAACTTTAGTTACCAAATGGTAATTTGACCATTCAAGTCACTTACCTTGCCGAATGATTTAGCAGGTTATGTCCTTGTTTTTAAGTTTACTTTTTAAACTTAAATTAATTCATTTTGTGATCTTAAAATGAATTTAGTTTACAAACTTAAAATTAATTTACTTATAAACTTTAAAAGAGTTTATTTAATAAATCTAACATAGTTTATATTATAAATTCTAAATAAGTTTATTTTATGAATTTTTATAAGTTTATTTAAAATATTATATATTGTTTATTTTATAAACTTAAAAGTATTTAAGTTTGTTAGATATATTTGATAATGTCATGGCTAATATGATTTATGTTTAGTTTTCAGATCTTACTTAACAGGACAAATCAGTACTTAACTGGGAATCAGTACTTATACTGGAAGTCAGGACTTAAGGATATCAGTACTTATATTATCAGGAGATAATCATCAGAAGATGGATATTAGAACTTAAGTGCTGAAGGACGTTCAGATAAGGACATTAGCTGATTAAAGGAAAGAAGATCGAGATAAACATAAGAAGAGATATGCATGAAGAAGGAATTCTATGAAGAATAGAATACTTAGAAGAAAAGATATTTGATTGATATATTTTAGGAAGCAGAATTATATTCCATATCAATTAGCGATTATCTTGTAACTGTGTAGTATATAAACACAGACATAGGGTTTACACTATAAGTGTTATCATAATCGAGAAGATTATTCATTATAACCCTAGCAGCTCTCGTGATATTTGTTCATCACTGAGAGGTAACAGTTCCATACTGTAACAGAGTTTATTGTTTCAATAAAGTTTGCTTTCTGTTACTTGAAATATTAAAAGTTCGATTTGATTGTATTATACATTGTATTCACCCCCTCTGCAGTGTGTGTGACCTAATAAGCGGTATCAGAGCCTATCTGTTAACACACATACAGTTAAATATCCAAACACAATCATGTCTGACACAGAAACTCCAACTAAGCCTACCAAAACTGAAGAACCTCCAAAGACACAAATTCAAAGTCGGTATGAAACCATCAGAGTTCCCATACTGAGACCATCTGAATATGCCATATGGAAGGTGAGGATGACCATGTTTCTGGAAGCTATAGATCCAGAATATCTTGATAGAATCAAGGAAGGGCCTCACAAACCAACCAAGCTCGCTGTTGCAGTTGCAGGTGAAGCAGCAAAGACCGTACCAAAGGAAAAGAGTGATTATACTGCTGAAGATATCGCATCAATTGCTAAGGATGCTAAGGTACAACACTTACTGCATAGTGCCATTGATAATGTAATGTCAAATAGGGTAATTAACTGCAAGACTGCTAAGGAGATATGGGATGCTCTGGAAACAAGGTGTCAGGGAACTGATACAATTAAGAAGAACAGGAAGACAATACTCACTCAAGAGTATGAACACTTTGACTCAAAGGCTAATGAATCATTGACTGATTTATATGATAGATTTGTCAAACTCTTGAATGATCTGTCACTGGTTAATAAGGAGTATGATCTTGAAGATTCAAACCTTAAATTCCTGTTAGCTCTTCCTGAATGTTGGGATTTGAAGGCAACAACAATAAGAGACAATTAGAATCTTGATGAAACAACTCTTGATGAAATTTATGGAATGCTCAAGACTCATGAACTTGAGATGGAACAAAGAAGCAAGAGGAAAGGAGGAAAGTCAAGGACAATTGCTCTTAAGGCTGAAGAAGAATCCCCCAAGGCAGCTACCCCAAGGAAAGACAAGGGTAAAGCTCTTTTCACAAAGTCTGATACTGAGTCATCAAGTTCTGAAAGTGATGATGACTCAGATTCTGAAAGCTTGCCTGAGACTGATGCTGATGAGGAGATGATGAAGCTGTGTGCTCTTATGGTGAAAGGGATCACAAAAATTTCATACAGGAAGTTCAGGAAGGGAAAGAAGTTTTCCAGGAAAGGCATAAGTTCTGATAACAAGAATTTCAGAAGATCTGAAGGCAGAGGAGGAAAGTCTGATAGAGGAGATTATACCAATGTCAAATGCTATAACTGTGGTGAGAAAGGCCACATATCTCTTGATTTCAAGAAGGTAAAGGGTGAAAAAGGCAAGGCTCTTGTCACAAAGCAGAAAAGCTGGACAGACACCTCAGACTGTGAAAGTGAGGAGAACTACGCATTGATGGCAAATGCTGATAAAGAAAGTGCTGAGAGCAGTTCTGAAGCTGCTGAAACAAAGGTACCTCAGACTACTTATGCTTTTCATACTGATGATATTAATGAGTTGAGAAGATATCTTAAAACCATGTTTGTTAGTTATAGAGATCAAACTTTAACATGTGAAAGATTAACTTTTGAAAATCTTGCTTTTATGAAAAGAAATGATTTCTTAGAAAAAGAGTTAGTTATGTTCCATCAAACTCAGAAGGATAGAGATGATGCTTTTTATGTTAGGGATGAAGTGCTAAAAATGAATGAATATCTAAAAACTGAGTTAGAAAAGGAAAGAGAGATAATCAGGACTTGGACTAACTCTGGCAGAACAACTCAAAATTTGCTAAGTAGTGAAAATTGGAAAGAGGGCTTAGGTTATGGAGAGGATAAGAATGATAAAGGAACTGTAGAAATTAAGCCTGTTGTTAAGCAAAAGCCAAAGTTAAAACCTGTTAAGTTTGTAACTGTAAAGTCTGATAATGATAAATCAGAAGTTAGAGAGGGATTAACTTCTGACAAACTAACACAGGAAAAGACAGCTGAAGTAAACATAGGCTTAATGACTAAGAAGCAGCTTAAACATAAGCTGAAAGATGTTAAGAATGTAAACAAGGTAAAATCACCTAGGAAAAATAGGAATTGAAAGGAAGGTGTGAATAAAAGCAATGATTATAAACCTGTTCCTGATGCTCCTAGGAAAACATGTCATAACTGTGGAAGTTCTAACCATCTGGCTTCTTTTTGCAGGAAGAATAAGAACTTTAACTCCTTACCTTCAAAATCAGGAGTTAAGAGTCAGTCTGTTAGATATAAACCACAAAATCCTTGTTTTCATTGTGGTAGTTTATGGCATTCCATTTATACTTGTAAGGAATATCATAGTTTGTACTATGATTATTATCAATTAAAACCTTCTTTGAAGAAAGTTTCCATTGTTCCTTCTAGTGTAAATTCTGATTCAAAGTCTGATAGTGTAAGTTATGATAAGAAAAATGTTAACATAAACTCTGATGCTAAATCCGCTGCAAATGTTAACAAACTTGATAAGGCCAAAGGATCCAAGCAAGTCTGGGTCCTTAAAACTAATCATTAGTGGTCTTTGTGATTTCAGGCAACAGGAAAAATATTCTAGTTCTGGACAGTGGATGTTCAGGACGTATGACTGGAAATAAAGCCCTGCTATCATACTTTATGGAAAAAGCTGGCCCAAGTGTTTCTTATGGAGATGGAAACATTAGAAAAACATTGGGATATGGCAATATCAATCTAGGGAATGTCATCATTAAAAATGTAGCTCTGGTCTCAGGACTTAAACATAATCTGCTGAGTATAAGTCAAATCTGTGACAGAGGTTATCATGTTGATTTCTTTGAAGAACACTGTGAAGTTGTGAGTAAATCCAAAGGCAAAGTTGTTTAAAAAGGATACAGGCGTGGTAACATTTATGAAGCTAAGCTTTCAACAAGTACTGATGGTTCTGCAATCTGTCTGATGAGTAGAGCATCAATTGAAGAAAGCTGGAATTGGCACAAGAAACTCTCTCATTTAAATTTCAACAATATAAATGATCTAGTCAAGAAAGATCTTGTGAGAGGACTGCCAAAGTCAGTATTTGCTCCTGATGGCCTTTGTGATTCTTGTCAGAAGGCCAAACAAAGAAAATCTTCATTCAAGAGCAAGACTGAATCATCAATTCTTGAGCCTTATCATCTACTACATGTTGATCTATTTGGTCCAGTGAATGTCATGTCTATTGCAAAGAAGAAATATGCGTTGGTCATAGTGGATGAGTTCACCAGATACACATGGGTGTATTTCTTGCACACAAAAAGTGAAACTGCATCTATCTTGATTGATCATGTCAAACATCTGGATAAATTGGTCAAAGATTCTGTGAAAACCATAAGGAGTGATAATGGCACTGAGTTCAAGAATTTGATAATGGAAGAGTTCTGCAAAAACCATGGAATTAAGCAGGAATTTTTTGCTCCTGGAACTCCACAGCAAAATGGAGTTGTTGAAAGGAAGAATAGAACTCTTATTAAAGCTGCACGTACAATGCTTGAAGAAGCAAAGCTTCCAACCTATTTCTGGGCTGAAGCTGTGCAGACTGCTTGTTTTACTCAAAATGCAACACTCATTAACAAGCAAGGAAAAACACCATATGAGATGGTGAAGAAAAAGAAGCCAAATCTGAAGTACTTTCATGTATTTGGATGCAAGTGTTTTGTTCTCAAGACTCATCCTGAACAGCTATCTAAATTTGATCTAAAAGCTGATGAAGGAATCTTTGTTGGATATCCACTTTCCACAAAAGCCTTCAGAGTCTATAATTTGAGAACAAGAGTGGTCATGGAATCTATCAATGTCTCTTTTGATGACAAGAAAATTACCGGTCTTGAAGATTTTATTGACCATGATCAGCTGAGATTTGAAAATGAAGACTCAAATTCTGATACTGAAAATCCTGACAGTCTAAGTCCTGATACTGTAAACTCTGATGGATTAAACTCTGATGTTATTAAAATTGTGGTAACTATGTCAAAGGAAGATGCACCTATGCAGGGGGAGCATACTCAAGATCTTACCATATCTCAAGAAGCATCAGAACATACATCTGGCTCTTCAAGTTCTGATTCGTCAAGTTCTGATAAGCCAAGTTCTGATAGTGCTGAAAATCTAAATTCTGAAGAATCCAACTCAGAGAGCATAATTTCAGGGGGAGCATCAGGAAATGAAATTAAAGACAGCATGGATCATGGGGGAGCATCCAGTTCTAGAGAAAACCTTCCATCTGCAAGGAAGTGGACTAAATCACATAAACCTGATTTGATAATTGGAAATCCTGATGCAGGTGTCAGAACTAGAACAGGTACTTCAAATGAATGTCTTTACAATTCTTTTCTCTCTCAGACTGAGCCAAAGAAAGTGGAAGAAGCTCTTCAAGATGCTGATTGGGTGCAAGCAATGCAGGAAGAGTTAAATGAATTTGAAAGAAACAAAGTCTGGACCCTAGTGCCAAGACCAAAGAATAGATCTGTTGTTGGTATAAAGTGGGTATTCAGAAACAAAACTGACAGTGATGGCATAATTACAAGGAATAAGGCAAGGCTGGTTGCAAAAGGATATTCTCAACAGGAGGGAATTGATTATGATGAAACGTTTGCACCAGTTGCTAGGTTAGAAGCCATAAGGATATTTTTGGCTTATGCTGCTCACAAAAAGTTTACTGTCTTTCAAATGGATGTGAAAAGTGCTTTTCTCAATGGAGAATTGGAGGAGGAAGTATATGTTGAACAACCTCCAGGCTTTGTAGATTCCAAACATCCAGATTATGTCTACAGGCTTGATAAAGCACTTTATGGACTTAAGCAAGCTCCTAGAGCATGGTATGAGACTTTAGCTCAGTTTCTTCTGGAAAGTGGATTCAACAGAGGAACAATAGACAAAACACTGTTCTACCTCAACCATGGAAATGACTTACTTCTGGTCCAGATTTATGTTGATGATATCATTTTTGGGTCTACAAATGACAGACTTTGCAAGAAATTTGCCTAACTGATGCAGTCAAGGTATCAGATGAGTATGATGGGGGAACTTAGCTATTTTCTGGGCCTTCAAGTCAAGCAAAATGAAGAAGGCACTTTTATTTGTCAAACTAAGTACACCAGAAACTTGCTGAAGAAATTTGGAATGCAAGATTGTTCAAGTGCATCCACTCCCATGGCCACTGCAACAAAACTGGATAAGGATACTGGTAAATCAGTAGATATTACTGATTACAGAGGTATGATTGGCTCTCTACTCTATCTAACTGCTAGTAGACCTGATATCATGTATGCTACCTGTCTTTGTGCAAGATTTCAAGCAGATCCAAGAGAACCTCACTTAACAGCTGTGAAAAGAATTTTCAAGTATCTTAAGGGCACAGCTGATCTGGGATTGTGGTATCCCAGAGAATCAGACTTTAAACTAATAGGTTACTCAGATGCAGATTTTGCAGGTTGCAAAATTGACAGGAAAAGCACAAGTGGAAGCTGCCAATTTCTTGGAGGCAGATTGGTTTCTTGGTTTAGCAAGAAACAAAAGTCAATTTCCACATCAACTGCAGAAGCATAATATATTGCTGCAGGAAATTGTTGTGCACAGATTCTTTGGATGAAGAATCAGTTACTGGATTATGGGTTAACATATTTCAAAATCCCTATTTACTGTGATAATCAAAGTGCTATTGCTATGACAGGTAATCCAGTTCAACACTCTATGACAAAGCACATCAGCATCAGTTACCACTTCATCAGGGAACATGTAGATGAAGGTACAGTGGAGTTGCACTTTGTTCCAACAGATCAACAACTAGCAGATATCTTCACAAAACCATTGTGTGAAGCTACCTTTACAAGATTGGTAAATGAACATGGAATGGTTTCAGGTTTTTTCTCTAAATCTGCTTAGTTTTGTTCTGTTGCATCAGACTTTATGATCAGTATTTACAGAATTTAATCTCTTTGTGTATTCTGTACTTAATTGAAAAATGTGTTTAAGTACTGACTGTTGTCTGATATATGTTTCTAAACTCTGATAAGTGATATGTCCGTTTAAGTAACTATTCAATCCTATGAGGATAACTGTGCTAGATGCTGAACTAGTAGTCTTCAATAAACAAGGGATCCCATATAAGAAGTAATTATTTCTGTGGAAATCTATTGACACAAGCAAATTCTGATAATTGAGCTTAGTTGAGTTTACTTTGTCTATCTTATTACTAAGTCACAAACTAGAATAATGCTACTCATCTGTTAAGTTCTGATGCTAGTAAATTTGTTGAATGTACTAAGTGCTGATAAACCTCACTTATCAAAAGAAAAAGCAAAAGAATCAAGGATTGAAAATCAGGTACTCCTTTGAGATCTAGAGTAAAAATGTGGAAGGGAAGACCCAAGTGCATTGCTGGTATTAAGTAATATGCATCAGAAAAGCAAATAAAATATTTTCTTGGTGACTTTTCATACTCTATGATTACTGGAGAAATACTCTGATAATAGCATAAATTCTGATAAGCGGTCGTGACTCACTTACACTGAGAAGCCACTGTAAAAAGAAATTTAAAAAGATGCACAAAATTAGCACACAATAGTTGAGGTGGACTCAAGCATGAACTCATTCATCAGTAGGTTTCAGGATAATGACAACTCTTTAGCAAAGTTTTAGTTATGCCTTATTTTTAAGATGTACTGAAGTGAATCAGACTTTATTCTTTGTCTGATATTTAGCTTAATGCACACACTAATCACTCCATATGAATGATGAAAATTACTGTGGTGATCTATGTTGTTTTAGATGAACAGTCATTGTGTCACATTGCACAAATTCTGAGGACACGTTCTGATTACATATTCTGAGGATTAAGTTCTGAAGAATATAAATCAGAATTTGTGAGAAGACTTACTAAGATAGGCATTTCTTTTTCGAGTTAAGAAATTATGTTCTGATGACTGTTACGTTCTGATATAAGTCTAAGTTCTGATATTAACGTATGATTCCTTACTTGACTTATTTGTGGATAAAATTTGGAAACAGTCTCAGTTTAAACCTGAATATGTTAAAGTGGAAGATTAATAGTCACTATGGTTAGGGTTAGTGGTACTCGTACTTGAACAGTCAACTTTTACTTGCTTCTTGTGCGCATTAAATCATGTTTTCCCTTTCCAATGAATGTTTTTCTTTTTCCAAGTCTGGGGAGACGAGGTAGAATTAATTCTACCTGTCAGCTTTAAATTTCTTTACGTCTTCTGGCATTCTCTTGCCTATATAAGCAACCACTTCACATCAGCCTTCCCATCAAATCTTTTCTCATAAACTCACCTTACCTACATACTTTTTCTTTCAAAAACACCATGGTCAGATACAACATGTTTTTGAACTACAAAACCTTCAATATGGAGCTAAGCTGTGCCGATTGGCAGCATGAATGGCACGTCACTGTCATTCCTGATAAGATATGGGACTCTGTCCCACAGGAGGTTCTCACCCACCTCCTGTTCTTCTATATGGATTACCATCGCCATCTGGAGCGATTGGAGGAGGAAAGGCTGGAAGCTCTCCGCCAGCAAGAGTGAATCATTCGACTCGCCATTCTGTTTGTCGAGAGTAGGAAGAAGAAATTATTTATTTTCTTCTTCCTATTTTTCTTCATCATCAGCCTTGCCCTGCTTCTTGAGCTAGGACAAAGGCTATTGACGTTAGGTTTAGCAGCTTAGGGAAATCTTGTATAAGTTCTTATGTAATTTCAGTTTCATGAATGTATTATCTTGATATATTAATGAAATTTGTTTTTGTTTCAAGATTTTGTCTCTGAGATAATTTGTAATGCATTGGTAAATCCTGAAAAATAATCATATTCTGATGACCATATCAATTCTGTTTTAATTTAAGTTATGATTTTCCTTTATCAGTACTTACTCATCTGATTTATTTTGGTCATTCTCACTCGAATTTATTTTCAGAATATTGATGTTGAAGTGAGAAATAATTAAATAAGTGGGACCGGTTTCAATTTTGAATTAAAACTGTTTCACCGTCATTAATGGAATAACTGGGTAAGTGGAACGGTTTTTCCTTGAAAAACTGCAAGTGGGTAAGTAATGATTACTATTTTCTCGAGCCCAGTAACTATCCGTTATTACTGCATGTCTGACAGGTGTCCAACTGTAACATTTTTTTTGAGTATAAGTAAGAGAGAGAGAGGACTTTTTAATCCTTTATTTCCCTTCATACTTTTTCTCTCTACTTGTTTTTACTCTCCTTCTTCTTCTAACGTTGGTTTTTCAGACAGACATTTTATCAAACACCTAACAGGCACTCTTAAATCTCAATTTTTCGCATGGCACCTAAGGATTTAATCATTGATGGAGCTAAATTTGTTCCAAACAACTATGCTGCAATTCTTGATCATGCTGAAGCTCCATCTGAATTGCATTTTGTGCAAGATCTTCTTGCACACAGTGAGACTAGGTATGCATTGACCCAGCCTTCAGTCTTTTCGAGCCAACAAGTTCTGACATTTTGGCGGACTGGGCACTTTGATAATAGTGGTACAAATGGCACTCCCAGTATTGTTTTTGAAGTGGGTGATTCTTCATATGCAGTCACTCATGGTACAATACGCAAGGCTCTACATCTCCCAGAAGGATGTACCTTTTCAATTCCAGAGGAATCAGCTCTTCAGGAGTTAATGGCCAATTTGGGGTATGAACAGAGTTTGGCAAAGCTTGGGCAGTTGAAACGGGCTCATATTATGAGTCAGCACATCGGGTATGCTATTATAAACCAAACTCATTTTGATTTTGCAACTGCTATAATTGGTTTTATTGGGGATAGGATGACAGAGGATAGGAATGTTGTTTACTTTGCTAGATTCTGTCAACTTATATATACTTTTTGTACTGATGAACCTCAATTAGTCAGTTCCTCAACTCCACCTTTTAAGGTTGCAAAACGCTACTTTAATGACCTGATAAATGCTGACACTAAGAAATCAGTGGTTAGATCTTTACAGATTCCTCAGTCTGTAAAACAGATCTTAGTAAATGCTGATCCTGATACTTATAGATCTGTTTATTCTGATGTCCAACCAACATCAACCTTCCAAACACCACAACAACCATCAGCACCTACCACTCATTCTACTCAACCAACCCTCAGGCAATATATCAAATCCTATCTCTCCACTTCACAGACAGTTAAACCCTCATCCTCGGCACCTACTGTGAAGCCTTCCTCTTCCAAACCTAAGAGGACAAAGACTGTTCCTCAAACACCTCAAAAAAGGAGGATTGCTTTGAGAGATGAATCTGATACTGAGGAACAGGTTCCTTCTTCAGAACCTATTGTTAAAGAAGCTGAGAAAGTGACTTCTCGGAAGGATTCTGGAATTGGGGGATCTAGGCTTCTCAAGAGGCTTAGAAGAATGACAGTTCCTGAAACTCCCACGGAATCCAAATCTTCAAAGAGATACAAGAAACAGAGGGCAATAAGACCTGTTTCAGATGATGAAGAAGCAACAACTCAGGAAGGGGATCAGGAACTCCATCAACTCCATCTCAGGAAGCTGTTTCTGAAAAGGTCAACACACCATCTGTATCTCCTGTTGATCCAGGCACAAGTGCTGATATTGATGTTCAAAACTTGGTTGTGCCTGAAGTAATTCTCTTAGAAGCTCCAACAACATATAATCCATCAACAACACTTGTTACTGATGCTGTTCAAACTCCAGAGTTATCTACTACACCTTCTCTGCATCTAGATGCTGATGATCAGAATATAGGTGAGCATCAGGATATGGCTGTTGATCAGAACTTAGAACCAGATTAGCAATTAGAGGATGCTGAAGCCTCCATTGCTACTCACACTGTTGTTTTATCAGAAGATACTGATTCTGTAAGTTCTGATGCTGTAAATGCTGGAGATACTGGTGATGCTGCTCCAAATGCAGATGCTGATGCAGCAGGTCCTTCAGGACATGCTCCTCAACAAACTATTCTTAAGTCTGAACTTGTTAAGAAGTTTGTTACCAGAGAAGCACCAGTGCCTTGGAGTGAAACTCCTGCAGGACAGGAGTGGACTAAGGAATGGAACTCAGTTTCCTGTGTTCCAAATGAAAAGCATCTTGCTGAGCACTTGACTAAAGCTGATGAAATGTTAAATTCTGATATTTTCAAAACCCAGCTTAGAGTCACTGTATTGAGTACTAAACATCTATAAGGTCTTCATTCAACTACTCATGCAGAGCTACACAAGATTCAGGAAGAATTCATCAAACAGGAACAAGTTCAAAAGATTGATAAGAAAAAGTTCTTCCAACCTACCTTTGACAGGATTGCTTATATTCAGAAGACTCAAGAGAAACAACAAGCTCAGATTAATGATATTCTGAAAAATCAAGCTTCTCAGCAATCTCAACTTACTGAAATCCAAGCCTCAGTGGAATTGCTTGTCTCTCTTCTACTTCCTGCTGATGCCAAAAGGGGGAGAAAGTAATTAAGTCCAAATGCAAAACTGACAAGACACTGAAAGGAAAGGATGATGAAAAGGATGATCAAGAAAACCCTGGAATGGGTAGAGGTCATAGTCAAGGTAGAGGTTTCACATCAAGAAAAGCTGAAATCACAAGTCACAGGACAAGTTCTGATACTGGGAAAAGAATTAGTTCTGCGGCTGGTAAAAGAATAAGTTCTGATGAACTTTAAATCTTGATGAAGAAATGTCAAGACAGTTATTTCTTCAGGAAAATCCAGGAATGGACTTGGAGAGTTTAATGGAAGAAGAAGTCATACTTAAATCAGAAAAAGCCATATCTAAATCTGAAGCTTCTGGTAAAAAGACACTTCCAAAACTCAAAGGCATTGTGATAAAAGAAAGGACAAATGCTGAAGCAACATTGGCTAAATCACAACCGCAGATAGATCCAAGATCCAAGGGTAAAGAAAAGGTTGGTGAACCTATCAAGGTTTATGTGCCTCCTGAGAATGTAGACATCACTGATGAAAAGGATGATCTTGCTCTGACTTCAAGAAAAGTTCTTAAAACAACCTCTGATATGGCTCAAGTTGTTCAGAGTCAAGATAAAGTAAGTTCTGATATTTCAAAGAAGCAAGTAACTTCTGACACAGCTCAAGTTAACTTGATATCAGAAGATAGACCAAAGACACTCCTACTAGGATTCACTAAAGCAAAACAGACTCAACCTTTGAAGACTGCTGCAAGTGGTTTTGAAGTAAGAGTAGTTACTGGAAAGGAAGCAAGAGATAAAACTGGATTGGGAAGTGCTGATGAAAGAAGAATATAGAACACTACCAATGATCCAACTTCCTTGAGTGAACCAGGTATTGGAGCAATTCTTGAGAGATTGAATCAACTAGAGTCTGTACAAATGGTTTACCATACCTACTTGAAAGAACACATCTTGTTGTACTTCATGACAGATGGTAGGGTTTATCATATAAGGCAAAATGCCATTCCATTGAAGTATTTTGAAGAATTGGAGCATGTACTATTCTTACTTCAAGTGGATGACAGATTGACAGGAAGTGCTGCAAACTATTTGAAGGATCAGATTCAGAGACAGAAAAGGCTTTATTCTGTTAAGTCTGACAGCACATATGTTCCAAAGTACAGAGATCACAAGGATGATATAGTTGAAATGAAGCCCAACACTGCTAAAATTATAAGTACCTTTCTAGGTTACAGGGCTGTGGAATTCAATCTTGAGTCTGATAAAGCTTATTTGATCAGACTGGATCAGGATATAAGAAAAGCAAAGATTAATGATCTCAGGGCTGCAATCTTTCAAATTGGTGAAGATACTGCAGAACTTAAAGATGCTAAAAGGAGGATGATTGATGAACTTAGATATGCTGAGAGATGTTTGTTGAAGAACTATCTCAGAACAACTCCTGACATCAGAGAGATCAAAAGATGAAGCCAAGTCAAGATCTACAACTGATTAAATTCTGATATTTGTACAGACTGAAGCTGTTATCAGAAGTTAAATGTTGGTAAAGCTTTAAGGACTATAAGTTGTAGTTATCTAGTCTAATTCTCATGCATTTATACTTAATGTTTTTGACATCATCAAATATCTGTTAAACTTGTATATTATGCTAATTTACAAGTTGGGGGAGATTGTTAGATATATTTGATAATGTTATGGCTAATATGATTTATGTTTAGTTTTCAGATCTTACTTAACAGGACAAATCAGTACTTAACTGGGAATCAGTACTTATACTGGAAGTCAGGACTTAAGGATATCAGTACTTATATTATCAGGAGATAATCATCAGAAGATGGATATCAGAACTTAAGTGTTAAAGGACATTCAGATAAGGACAGTAGCTGATTAAAGGAAAGAAGATCGAGATAAACATAAGAAGAGATATGCATGAAGAAGGAATTCTATGAAGAATAGAATACTTGGAAGAAAAGATATCTGATTGATATATTTTAGGAAGCAGAATTATATTCCATATCAATTAGCGATTATCTTGTAACTGTGTAGTATATAAACACAGACATAGGGTTTACACTATAAGTGTTATCATAATCGAGAAGATTATTCATTGTAACCCTAGCAGCTCTCGTGATATTTGTTCATCACTGAGAGGTAACAGTTCCATACTGTAACAGAGTTTATTGTTTCAATAAAGTTTGCTTTCTGTTACTTGAAATATTAAAAGTTCGATTTGATTGTATTATACACTGTATTCACCCCCTCTACAGTGTGTGTGACCTAACAAAGTTTATTTAATAATTTTGATAAGTTTATTTATTAAACAAAAAAATGGATGGTCTTGTCAGTTAATCAAAGGACAAGTTGAACAAGTTTGGTTACCATGACAATGAGAGGAAAGCTTAGAATTTAAATTACTCATGCGGGTCCAAAAGCAAAACAAATAGGAAGCCTTATGTAGTTATTCTCCTTCCGAGTGTAGAAAAATCTGATACTAGTACCAGTAGTTGGTACAACCAGCGTGTAAACAAAATGAATCCAAGTACAAGTCATATACTACTACTCCTCTTGTCGCAACATAACTTGAACGAGTAAAAGATTTTCCAAGTACAAACACTCTTGGCGCAACCAACAAGCTTCAACATTTTGTCAAGTAAATTGTTTACCCTTTTAGTGTAACTGATGTCTCAAGCCGCTACTTTATTGGAAACATAAATTATTTTGTAAGGCTCACAATCATCCACGTAAATTAGTTTATGTAATAAGTCTACACAAAAAATTCAGATTCAATTGAGTGGTTTTATTCATCTTCTTTCCAATGGAGCTGAAGAACTGAAGTAAAAAAAGACAGAGGAGATACACACTCAAATTTATATCTGTTAATTTTTTCACCAGAGTAACGTTATAATACCCGATTAAACTCTTTTATATTCATAGAGGCTAATATAAACGTTAACCAACAATTAAATTCTTATAGAAAAATATGCTAGATCTTTGTATATGATTTAATTTGTTAGTTTTTGTAATAGCAAGAACATTTTTTACTTGGATTGTATCCGATTAATTTATTATCCGGAGTGTATCAACCCCTCGAGGATTTATATGAATATATATTTCCACGAATTTTTTTGTTCATTACTTTATTGTCCTAAACAGTATTCACCTTACAAACACGGAACCACTATCCGAATACTAAATTATTTATCTGAAAAAGATTCGAAAGAATTTTTTAATTTAGTGAGTATGGTATCCAACCGCCCCTTCTACGATACTCGAGACCTAACAATTGGTATTAGAGTTTGATGATTGATATACAAATCAGGATCCTTTGTATAGTGAAGCTTAGTGTGTAGAAGCCGTTTGAACTTCAATTGCCGAGAGACCTTGTTAAATAAATTTATTTTATTAATTTGAATTTACATAAATTTATTTCAGAAATTTGATTTAGAATTTTTTTTATAAATTTATTTAAATGTGTTTATTATTTAAACTTGAATAAGTTTATTTTATGAACTTAATTTAACTAAATTTAATTTAAAAATTTGAATTAAATAAATTTATCATTTAAATTATAGTAAATAAAATTTTTAATTAAAATTAATTTTTCGGATTCATTTTTCAAGTTAATTGGCTGCCAATTTATTTCATGTACTCAGCAGCTTGTGTCCCCAGTGAGAAAGCTTGTCACCACTATTTTATTTGTTAAGTACTTGCGCGACGAGATATCAAGTGTTAGTACTACTTGCGCCATCAACTGCTCCCTCTTGACGCAACTTAACCAACTCTTCAACAAATTGCGTTGTCTCCTAATTTACAAGAGTTCAATTCTCTAGCCGCCAAATTTAATATTTTTGATTTATTTATTTTTGAGGAATTTTACATTCTTAAATCTAAATTTTTCTTAAATAATAATTTACTTTTTATTTAATTTTTTAAAAAATTCAAAATTCTTGAAATATAATTTTCTTTCTAAATATTTATTTTTAATTTATTTATTTTTTAAGAAATTTAAAAATTTTGAAAATTTATTTTTTTCTTAAATATAAAATTAGGGATTATACAATGATTAGTAAACTCGAGATTCCTCCAAGCTTTAAAGATGATTTTGATCTTTTAAAGAAAATGAAGACCATGTGTTATTCAGACGGGAAATTCCCGAATACAGAGTTTAAAGATAAATATTTTTTTATTCCAATGAAACTAATTTCAAGACCTACTGAAGTAAATTATAAAACTTTCTCAAATGCTTACTCCATTGGATACTACTGGATTTTCAGATGCGGGAAAATAATGAAGTTTCTACGGATACAATTTTTCTCAAAGAATTTAAGACACTTCTACTGATTCAAGATTATATAGTCACACTGTGGTTTGTACCAATGCTACATTTATCTGGGAATCAACAAGATCATAAAGGAAGGAATTTTGGAGGTTAGAGAGAATGGCGGAGACATGCAAACACCTTAGTTGTAGACTGTAAGTTGAAACCTCTAGACAAAATACTGGAGTTACTGATAGCTGAATAAGAGGAAGCTCAGGTAGATAAATGTGACTTGTACACTTTAAGAATACTTAAGGGACTGGACTACAAGCCAATGTTTCACATATCAGGGAAGTTTAGTCACATCAGATTTAGAAGGAGTACATATTCTATATCCAAGGATCAGGCCTATATACTTCCAAGCAAATACTCTCCAGGATTCAGTTCACGAGGTGGTTACAAGGCTGAGATGCTGATGGAAAAAATATTTGATAGTTACAGTTATGACAAGATTTATGTAACAAATAACTATCAGGGGTATTCTACAACTGAACAAGAAGCTTGATAAAAAAGGATGAATATGGACTCAGTTGATGAGCTGAGACAAAGGTGGAATATTTTCTTAAGGAAACAACCAGACATAACTTATATTTCTTAAAGAAATAGTTAGGATGGATCATTAAATGAGAAGAAAGACCATGAATATCTTGTTTTCATAGCAATCTCTTTAGTGGATCCAACTCATATATCTCAGGTTTCAATTTCTTGAACCATTGTAATATTTAGTTCTCAATATTCAATCCACGTTAAATCATAGTGTTTAAATGTTTAACACACCTACATGCATGATAGCATTAGATATAAATATTGTTGAACTAGTTTTATAGAATATTTTTCTGGTAACTAGGAATGATGTTTTATTTGTGCATGTTGTTTTAGATGATCTTAAATTACTTGTATGAATATTTTTTAGACATGATTACTTGCTTTATTAAGGTAGAAGCTTTCCTATAAAATAGCTTTTAATTTTAAGAGTTATGTTTTCGGAATAAGACCTTTGTTTAAGCTTATATTCTGTTTCCCTATTACAATGTGATTTGCTCATTTTATCTGAATTGTTTGTTAATCTATATAAGTTTATAAGTTGGACAGAGACATTAGATGATATATAACAACATAATGGACTAGATAGAATTAATGATTAATTTGTTAATTCTTTTTGTTCCATATCATGCCTATTTTGCTTATTTCTTATGTGTAATATTTCTAAATGAATGTCATGTATTCTTAATGCAATGCTTGATTAAAGAGATAGGAATGCTGTGTTAGAGGATCAGGTAATTGAGCTTGAGAAGATTAAAATTAAATGCTTGACTGTTGAGAGTGAACTAGAAGAAGCTGTTAAGAAAGTAGAAATTCTTTCTAAACAGTTAGAAAGTGAGCAAGAGATAATCAAGGCCTGGAAAACATCTAGGGATGTTAGTGCTCAGATTGTCAAGGTTCAGGGAATTGAATCATTCTGTGAGAATGCCTGGAAGAAAAACAAAAAGGAGTTAGAATTAATTGATGGATTGTCTACGGATGTGGAATCAACGGATGATGAAAGTTATCCGTTGAAGGAAGAAAAGGAGCATCCGTTGAAGGCTCATCAATTAAAACAGGCAAGTAATTTTAAAAATAAAAATCTCAATAAGAAGAATGATTCAACTCTCAAGTATTTTGTCAAAGAAGGAGCTAGCACATCCAAAGATGTCTGTAAGGTGAATATAGGACACATGACTTTAGATCAGCTGAAAAATAGGCTTAAGTTGGTTGAGGATAAGAAGGAAACTAAAAGAAAATCTAAAAGAAATGGGAAGGTAGGGATTAATAAACATAACAATTACACACCTGATAGGTATGCTCCTAGAAAAAGCCGTGTGCATTGTAAAAGTGTTAATCACCTATCTGATAATTGCAAATCTGTTAAAAATGCTCCCATGTCTTCAAATCCCTCCATGCCTAACATGTCTATGTCACCTCTGCATGCCATGCCTGTTATGTCTCATCAGAATCTCCATGCACATTTTGTAAACATGCCATATATTAATAATCCTTATTTTACTGCATTTAGTATGCCTCAAATGCCATACAATATGCCTATGTGGAATAACATGTTTGCACAATCTATGCCTTATCAAATTCAATCAAATGTGCTAAATGATTCTGTGACTAACCCTACACTTCAACCAACCACATCTGAGATCAAGGTTGACCCAAAGTTACCTAAGTCAAAAGATGCAGGAGGAATGAAGTCTAGGAAATAGACTAACTAGGCTGGACCCAAGGAAACTTGGGTACCAAAATCAACTTGATTGATTTTGTTGTGTACAGGGAAAAAGAAGGAATCTATGGTACTTGGACAGTGGCTGTTCAAGACACATGACAGGAGATTTCACCCTGCTCATAGAGTTTAAGGAGAGAGCTGGCCCTAGCATAACCTTTGGAGATGACAACAAAGGATTCACTATGGGATATGGCTTGATTTCAAAAGAAAATGTCATCATTGATGAAGTTGCATTGGTCGATGGTCTCAAACACAACTTATTGAGCATCAGTCAACTATATGACAGAGGGAATACTGTTTCCTTCAATTCTGTAGCCTGTATTGTCACAAGTAAAAAGGACAATAAAGTGTTTCTAACTGGAGTTAGAAAAGGAAATGTGTACTTAGCTGACTTCAACTCTACAGATGCAGAATCTATTACTTGTCTTTTCAGCAAAGCAAGTGCAGTTGAAAGTTGGCTATGGCACAAAAATCTGTCCCATTTGAATTTCAAGACAATGAATGATCTAGTTGAATTCACAAGGGATGGACTGTGTGATGCTTGTCAGAAAGGAAAGCAAAAGAAAGTATCATTCAGTAAGAAGCTTGAATCTGCAATTGATGAACCATTACAACTGCTACACATGGATTTCTTTGGACCAGTCAATGTATTGTCAATTTCAAGAAAAAGATATTGCCTAGAGATTGTAGATGATTTCTCAAAGTTTTCTTGGGTTTATTTTCTTGGATCAAAGGATGAAGCCAGTGAAATCATTATCAATCATATCAAGCAAGTCAACAATCATCCTGATTTCAAAGTAAGGAATATTAGGAGTGACAATGGAACTGAGTTCAAAAATTCAACCATGAAGTTGTTTTGTGAAGAAAATGGGATCATGCATGAGTTCTCAGCTCCAAGGACTCCACAACAAAATGGTGTGGTGGAAAGGAAGAATAGATCACTAATTGAAGCTGCAAGGACAATGCTTGAAGAGTCAAAACTCCCAACTTACTTTTGGGCTGAGGCTGTTAACTGTGCATGTTACACTCAGAATATTTCTCTAATCAATCAGGCAAAAGGCATGACTCCCTATCAATTATTCAAGAGAAGAAAACCAACTTTAAACTTTCTGCATGTCTTTGGTTGCAAATGTTACATCTTAAGGAATCAATCTGATCACAAAGGAAAGTTTGATGCAAAGGCTGATGAAGGAATATTTGTTGGTTATTCTGCTGGAAAATCATATAGGGTCTACAATCTAAGAACCAACATTGTCAAGGAATCTGTGCATGTTGTGTTTGATGACAAAAAGATTGATGGACTAACAGATGAGGGACATCATGAAGGACTCAAATTTGACAACATTGAGATATATTGTGATGATAGTGAAGATGAGAATGATGAAGAAGGCATCTCAAGAAGAATTCAGAATCTACCTTTGGATAATGCACAGAATGCTGCATCCGTTGAAAGTCATAATTCAGCTTCCGTTGAAAGAAGCAATGCAGCATCCGTTGAAAGACAAAGTGCATCATCTGTTGAAGTTCATAATGAAGCATCCGTTGATCACATTCTGTCAACGGATAATCAATTCACTTCATCAGTTGATAGAGCTCCTAATTCCTTTCAAAGGATCAGCAACTCAGAGGGAGTTTCAACCAATCAACATTCTATCTCACATCATGACAATACTGAGGCAACCTCATCTAGAGCTCATCTACCACCTCAAAGGAAATGGACCAAGAATCACCCTTTTGAACTGATCATCAGTGATGCTACATCTAAAGTGCAAACTAGAAGGGCTACTCAAGATGAATGTCTGTATAGTAGCTTTCTATCACAGGAGTAACCTAAGAGAGTGGAAGAAGCTCTATTGGATCCAGATTGGATTTTAACAATGCAAGAGGAGCTAAACCAATTTGAAAGGAACAAAGTATGGAAGCTGGTACCCAAGCCAAAGAACAAGAGTTCTATTGACATAAAATGGGTATTCAGAAACAAGATGGATGAAAATGGCATTGTCATAAGGAATAAAGCCAGATTGGTTGCTAAAGGTTATTCTCAACAAGAAGGAATAGATTTTGATGAAACATTTGCTCCAGTTGCCAGACTTGAGGCCATCAGAATCTTTCTAGCCTATGCAGCCCATGCCAATTTCAAAGTCTATCAAATGGATGTCAAGAGTGCATTTCTAAATGGGGAATTGGAGGAAGAAGTTTATGTAAGCCAACCTCCAGGATTTGAAGATCCAAACTTTCCAGACTATGTGTATTATCTGTTGAAAGCACTCTATGGACTAAAGCAAGCACCTAGAGCCTGGTATGAGACTTTGTCAAAATTCCTTCTAGATAATCACTTCACAAGAGGTACTGTTGACAAAACTCTCTTCTTTAGAAATGTTAATGGCTCTAAAATACTTGTTCAAATTTATGTAGATGATATTATATTTGGATCTACAGATGATAAGCTTTGTAAAAAGTTTGCTAAGTTAATGCAAAGTAAATATGAAATGAGCATGATGGGAGAGCTAACTTATTTTCTTGGTTTACAAGTTAAACAAGTTAGTGATGGAATTTTCATTAGTCAAACTAAATATATTTATGATCTTTTAAAGAAGTTTGACTTAATGGATTGTTCATCTGTAAAAACTCCCATGGCCACTGCCACCAAGCTTGAATTAAACAAGGCTGAAAAGTCTGTGGATATTTCAAGTTATAGAGGCATGGTTGGTTCACTTTTATATTAACTGCTAGTAGATCTGATATAATGTTTTCTACATGTCTCTGTGCTAGATTTCAAGCTGACCCTAAAGAATCTCACTTAGTGGCTATTAAAAGAATCTTCAGATATCTCAAAGGGACTCCAAATCTAGGAATTTGGTACCCTAGAGAGTCTGGTTTTGATCTAATTGGCTACTCAGATGCAGATTATGCAGGCTGTAAAATAGACAGGAAAAGCACAACTGGCATCTGTCAATTTCTAGGGAACAAGCTTGTGTCATGGTTCAGCATGAAGCAAAATTCTGTTTCTACATCAACAGCTGAAGCTGTGTACATTGCTGCTGGTAGTTGCTGTGCACAGATACTATGGATGAGGAATTAACTATTTGACTATGGTTTGATTGTTGACAAAATTCCAATATTCTGTGACAACACAAGTGTCATTGCCATTACTGAAAATCTAGTGCAGCACTCAAGAACCAAGCACATTGATATCAAGTACCACTTCATTAGGGAACATGTGATGAAAGGTATAGTGGAACTTCATTTTGTTCCAAGTGAAAAGCAGATTGCAGACATATTTACCAAGCCACTTGATGAATCAACATTCACAAGATTAGTAAGTGAGCTAGGTATGCTTAATTATTCATAAATTTATGTCCTCTATATAATCTGTCTTGAAGCCTGAAATGAATTTGCTGCAAGAACAAAGTTGGCTTTAAGTAAGACTTATCCTATCAACGGATATTCCCTATCCGTTGAAAGCCAAAATTGTTCTATCAACGGATGTTCATTATCCGTTGAAAGATAAATACATTTCTGGTAATTTTATCCCTCAACGGATAAAATAGTGTTGGTCATCAACGGATAACTATTTACCTTATCCATTGAAGTGTCACATTAGTTACTTTCAATAAGTCACAGCCGTTGATTTCTTTACTTAACCGTTGATACATATATACACTGTTGTATGTATTTGTTTTAAAGGCAGTTTAGAATTTCTACAGTTTTATTTATTCTTGAACGGCTGTAATTTACTTAAAAGTATCATTTTATTTACGTTTTAATTCAAGAAAGTATAAAAGCCCATTGAACTCTTATTTTCACTTTACGCTTTCTTGCAATTTTCATTCTCCTTCTCTCCCAAAATTCTCAAGCTTTTCTCTGCAACCTCTACTCACAACAATGGCACCAGTAGTCAAAATTATGTCTCAAACAGGATTTGTTTATGAAAAGAATAATTTCGTAGCCTTGGTTGAAAAGAATGAAGCCCATTCTGATTATCACAAGATGATTGACTTCATCAAAAACTGCAAACTGAGCTATGCAATGCTGGAAGCCCTAACCATCTACTGTGAGGTGATTGAGGAGATTTGGACAACTGCAGAGTTCAACTCCACAGATATGACTATTTCCTTCTCTCTCAAAGGTAAGGATTATTACATTAACTGTGATGATATACAGTCTTGCTTTAAGTTGCCTGAGAATAATGCCATAACACCATACACTGATAAAGATGTATCTGCTATGTTAGATTCCATAGGCTATGCTTTTGATTCTGCTAGTTTAGGTAGCATTAGAAGGAAAGGCCTTAGGAAAGAATGGAGTTTTCTTGGAGATGCCTTTATCAAGGTTTTCTCTGGAAAGATTAGCAATTTTGATGCCATAACTTCATCTCTTGTTAATATGATCTATATGCTAGTTTCCGATAGGTACTTTAATTTTAGCAACTGTGTCATGCTAGAATTAGGTTCCAGATTAGGTAACAAAGCTAATAGACCACATAACATCTACTATGCTAGATTCTTTATGTTATTGGCTAACCATGTTGCTAAAGGATTGGTGATATCAAATGAGAATAATAAACTCAAATGCTGGGCATAAGAGAAAAGGGTCCTTGCAGACCTTTTGAGAATGAACCTCAATAGCCAGGTGCCATTGGTATATTTGTCAATCATGAATGCACCACAGGTAAGTGAGGTAAACACTTCTATAACTCCTACTATTTCCAACCCCATTGTTTCTTTGCCTTCTAGTGTGGCCATGGAATCTGTGTCTTTGTCCAAACAGGTTCCTACCAAAGCCACCAAAACTAAAGTTTCAAAACTCAAGTCAAAGAAAACTACCTCTGTTGTTTCTCAAAAGACAACAGTTGTAACAACTACCATAAACCCTGAAGGGAGTGAACAGGGTGTGAGTGGTGAGGGGAGGGGTGAACATCAAGAAACCCCCCAGGATAAGGTGGGAGAGGTGAGTGGTACCCAAGCCAGCCAAGCCACAGTCTCTCAAAAGACTGTGGTGGTTCAAAAGGAGTCTAACACATCCCTAGTTGCATCCTCCCAAAAGGATGTAACTATTGAAAATAGTCCCCAACCAGGGACACAGAACAAAAGGGGGAGGGACACTGAAGCCACACATTCACCAATTAAAGCCTTTTCAAGGAAGAAGAAGTCCAAGACCCTAGTTTCCACATAAGGGGCACACACAGCACAGATACATCCACCTGTATCTGAGCCTTCTCAAATTCAGCTTGATGTGATTCCAACAAATGTGGAGTCACAGCCCCATTCTCTCATAATAGAAACACACCAATCATCAAACTCTCCATCACCCTCTCTGGATGTGGATATGATATTCACATCAATTCCTGATTCTCCCTCATTAAAACTCAGGGAGGAGCCCCACTCAAAACCTGATGATCATCATCTTTTAGATGATTTGTTGGATCATCAGCCAATTGTTTCAGATGTAATTGAAGAATCTGTGTCACCACACTTAAAATCAATTTACACAGATTCAACAATTATGTCACTTTCTATATCTACATCTTTTCCTTCTTCAACGGATACCTCTCATCCGTTGACAAGTGGTTGTTCTTCAACGGATAAGCTTAACAGCAGTTATCCGTTGATACCATCAGTTTCCACTTCAACGGATACTCCCTATCCGTTGATGGTCTCTACACACATAACAGAAATAATTCCAATTGTAGAGGACATGGTTACTGTACAATCACTTTTAGGTTTGAGGGAAGGGAGTGATCTTTTGAGTGAGAGGCTGGGTTGCTCCCAGGCAAAAGGAGAGGTTGAGAGTCACCATATGCATGCTATTTCTTCCAGCATGGCAAAAGTGAGTGAGGGGAGTGCCACCTTAGAAGGTGAGGGTGAGGGTGTGAGGGTGTGTGTGAGCCAGGGGGAGCCCCTGATGCAAGAAAATAGAGAAAATGAGAGAAAGGCAGGTACAGAAGGTATAAGGGTGGATCCAGCCATTGCTAGTGAGTCAATGAAAGTGGATGATGCAGAAAAGGAAAGACAATTTCAGCAACATTACAAAGCTGTAATTGATAACATTTCCTTGGATGCTGACACTTTTACTCATCCTGTTTCAGCCTATCAATTATTGGCTGCTCAGGGCAATGTGGAGGCAGAACAGACATTAAACATTGTACACACTTCAGAATCTCTTCTCAGAGACAAAGCTGCTGTTAACAGGCTGCCTTCTCAAGCTGGTGAGCCATCTGAAGAATTTGGAGTAAATTCTAATGATGATGACTCTGATTCTTTGGATGAGAGCATGAACTTAGGGGGAGTAGCAGGCCCAAGTTCTGTTCCAGATCTTCCTGAATGGGCATGGGTAAAAGCATCGACACCAGGAGAGTTTGGTGTCACTTTGGTTAGACAAGTCATGACAATTCAGAAGGCCCTTTAGGAGACTACAGATGCTGGTACCAAGGCAATTCTTCAAGCCCATCTGGAATCTCTGCATCTCTTGCAGTTGCAGCACTTCAGACAGAATCTAAGTGTGGATGAGCTCAAGCAGGACATTGCTGATCTGAAATCCTGCAATGCTGAGAAGTTGGATTCAGTCATACCTTATGGTACTATGCAAGATTTGTTGGGGAGACTGAGGAAAGAATCTGATGCTGACAAGAGACTGGCCAAATTCGAATCCAGAGTTCAGATCATTGAAGATTCTATGGTCACCATTCTTCAGAATCAACAAACTCAAACAAATCTACTCATGCAGCTGGCAAAAGCACAAGGCTTGACCCCTACCCTTGATGATAACAAAAAGGGGGAGAATAAAGGGGAAGGGAAAGGAGAGCCATCAACAACAGTTCAAATATCTCAAGTGCTAGTTCCTGCCATCACCACTTCTCCAATTATTCAAATCAAAGGAAAGCTTGATGGAATTGATCTAATCCAGATAGCAGCAGCTGAATTGCAAGTCAAAGAGCAAAGAAAGAAGATTGATGAAAAGATGCAACAAATTTTTGGTTCTACAACTTCTCAATCACAATCTGTGAAGCATAGCACAAAAGTGGAATCAATTATTATGGAGCTCAAGCCAGTAGGGAGGAATAAGTTTGGAGAGACTTCTTCCAAGGATCTGAAACCTATGGTTCTCAAGCCCAACAACAGATCCATTAAGGACTCTACAAAGAATCCTCTGAAAGAAGTGGATTTTCCTCTTCCAAAGGCTGATGAGGACAAGCTTTTGGGTAGAAGTATCACAAAGCTCAAAGAGACCATGGATGTGGCTGTAAGGAGGAACATGGCTATTATCTTCAGAGAGGGAAAGAGCATATGTGTGATGCAAGGACATCCCAAATTCTCAATAGCCAAGAGGGAAGAAACCAGAAGGTTGAAGGAAGAAGCCAAATAGCTAAAGGCTGACAAAATAGCACAAGCAAAGCTTGAAAAACAGCTAAAGTCAAGTCAGGCTGAAGAACAAAAAGAAATTGAAGACAAAAGTGAAGATGAAGCTATGGGGGACATGGTTGATACTGATATGGAAGAGAGAAGTAAGGAAAGAGAAGAATGGCAGAAAGGGAACAGAAAGAAGGCCAATGCAAAGAGAAAGATGGTAGATAAGACTGAAGAAACCCAATCAAAATCCAAACCACTACCCTCTATTCCTGAACCCATTGTGCCTGACCCCTTCATGAACATTCATGGTGAAACAATCATTCCCAAGGAGGAACCAATTGATTGGGACACCATCAAATTGCCCAGCTTCCTAACCTCTTCTCCACCATCAAAGAAGCAGAAAAGAAGAATCAAATCAACACCCTCTAAAGCCTCAATCAAATTCACATAGAAGCCTAAGCCTAAGCCTCAAGCCTCTAAGGATGATTATGTTCACATCTGTGACATAAAAGAATTTTCAGACATTGAACTCTATCTGGATGAGCTGGAGAAAGTAAGGGGAATAGCTGCCTACAGACAGCTACCAGAAAGACTAGTGTTCAAATATAAAGGAGATGGGGAAAGAACTTGGCCTCTCTACAGGATTCTGAATGAAGGCTACTCTACCTTGGTTAGAGTCTACTCAGCCATACAAAGGGATTCTGGCTTTACCAGGACTGCCAAGACTGAGATTCTCACCAAGATTGCCAACATAAGGAAAACTTGGTGGGAGCCCAATGCCTTGCATAGAACATTACTCATTCAAGAAAGAGGAATTACAGTTCACAAATCACCTCATTGGTTGATGGAGTTTAGAGATAACAAAGGAGTCAGAAGATTTTTCAGAATTGAAAATCAGCTCAAGATTGCCAGTAATGAAACTCTCAAGGATATGCAATCTAAGTTGGACATCAATGAAGAAGATGAAGCTGAATTCTACAGACAACTTCAACTTCAAATAGAGGAGAATGACAGGAGGCTAGGAAAGAAAACAAGGAATCAAAGGAAAAGAAACTAATCTGCTCAGGCTAAAGGAGCACCCTTGGAAACAATGTAATTCTTCAATTCCATCTCAGCATACACATTTTTGTAGCACTTTTGAATTTCTGCTTTATTACAGTTTATATATTTGTCAAGTGTTTTGTTATCATCAAGCTAAACCCAAATTTATGCCTACAGTTCTAGTAGACATAAATAGGGGGAGATTGTTAGGAATATGTGTATTAGTTTGATGATAAGTTAAACAAAACACTTAAGTAGAAATCTAGTGTTTGTAGCCTCAACGGATAAGACCATCTTGGCTATCCGTTGAAGGAGTAGCTTTACTTAGCAATAAGTTTAGTATTGTAGCACATTTCATTCTCTGGATTCAATTTGTAATTCTTAGATGTTGTAGGAAATTATCAGTCATGTTGACTACTAGTGGATATGCAAATAGGAGGGCTAATTGTAAATATTTCATGCCTTGTAATTTTGTATAAGTGAAGAAGTATCAACTGATATTAAAGACCTTCAACGGATAAGAAACAAAGCTTCAACGGATGTCTCTAATGCTTCAACGGATAATATCCATCAACGGATAAGTGCTTCAACGGATAAAGACTTCAACTGATAATGCATCAACGGATAAAGCTTCAGCGGATAAAGCCTCAACGGATAAGGCATCAACGGATGAAAGCTTCAATGGATGCTTAGTTCATTAGCAGTTGATAGTGATAATTCACAAGCTGACAGAGGCACATGGGTTGACAGAGACAAACTGGAATGTGGAAGCCTCTAGGAGGAATCAAGAAAATGCAGCATTTCCATTCTGATGCAAACAAGGAAGTATTCAAAGATCTACAGCCAAGCCTAAATTGCATTTGATAGAGAAATGAAGAAGAAACATGTGAAGAATCTTTTTAATTGTATTTTACAGTTTTGTGTTCACTTGTAAACTTGGTGATATATAAACCAAGTAGCAGCTAGTAATTAGATAAGAATTTTCCTGAGCTGTTTAGAAATATCCAGAGAGAAAATCATCTAGTTTGTACTAGGAAGCAGCTGTGATTTAATTCTTTGAATCACAGATTTTCTGAAATAACACATCTCTGGTGGAACAACAAATCCACCAGAAAAGTTTTTAAGTTCTTTGTGTTCTTTACATTTGTGTGTGAATATATATCTATCTGTATTAGCTTCAAGCAATTCACACACTTGTTCTCAAAAACACTTAGCCTTAGAAACTGCTCAAAACTTGAAAAAGTTTTGAGATTTACATTCAACCCCCCTTTTGTAAATCTCATTATTAGTCCACTGGGAATAACAATGTGTCTACAAAAGGGTTAGTGGGAGCGCAATAATATTTCTTGTGTTGTATTGAAATAGAATTGACACACATAACAACATAGCAGACCCACTCACAAAGCTACTTTCTGAAAGTCACTTTGATCGTCATAAAGACTAGATTGGTATTAGATACCAGAGTGATTGGCTTTAGTACAAGTGGGAGATTGAAAGGAATATGTCCTAAGTCCAATCATGTATTAGGATTTAGGAATAACTTCATGTGTAATCTGTTTTGATTTCATTGATATTAATAAAAGACTTGTTTTGTTTTTATTACGGGCTTTATCTATTTAAGTGTTTAAATAAGATATACCATAGTTTAGAGTAAAGCTTTTTATGGATTATGATGAGATCATAATAGTGAGACCTAATAGATGAATATAAGGTCAAAGTATACTCTCTTAACTTCAAGCACGTTTATAAGATTTATGAGTCTTAGCCAAGATCCAATTAAATAAGTTCAAGTAATTGGCTTAAGATTGTGCTTTCGAAGTTTGGACGAATAATTACGAGTATTTTATAGATATCGTAGTATAACCCCACGGAACACTGAAAGATGTTAGAAGGGGCTTATACGATATGACACGTAATTGTTTATATACATGACATGTGTTTGCCAAGATCCAATTAAATAGCGTAAATTAATTGGCTAACTCATGGATTTGATTCATCCTTAATTTTAACGGATGATTACGAAGTAGTTTATATGGAACAAGCTATAATCCCCCGGAACACTAAAGATGTTAGAAGGGATTACACTTTTACTTCGTAATATTTTATATGTACGTTATTAGTTAGACAAGATCCAATTAAAGAGCGTTAAGTAATTGTCTAACTCGTACGATCCATTTTAAGATTTGATAAATTATGAAGTGTTTATATGAGACAAGTAATAATCCCTCGGAATACTAAAGATGATAGAAGGGATTACACTTTTACTTCGTAATTATTTTACGAGCACGAATTAATGTTAGCCAAGATCCAATTAAAGTGCAAGAAATAATTGGCTAACTCGTACTTGTGTCAAATATAATCTCCCCCTTGGAGATAAAGTACTTTTCTTTTTAGATCTTCTCGTTGGAATGATTTTTTACGAAGATCAAGTACTTATTCGAATTTCGAGTTCAAATCTAAGTTCTCCCCGAGAACTTCCTTTATAAGAGAGCTTGTATTAGAGCTTAAGATGAAGTACAGAAGTTAAGTACAAAGCTTAAATACAAAGAACTCAAATAAGAAGCTAAAACTAACCACTTTTGGAAAACGGTGGGAAAAGTTCGCCGGAGGTTCGGCCAGATTTTGGCACTTTGGTCGAACTTGGGCAGCCCTTCGGGAGGCCGGGAAGTGGTAGTGGATGAGCTCACTTATTGGGATAAAGCTTGGTTGGGTGAATCTAAGCTTGGGTTTCAAAATCTTGTATAAATGTAAGTATATAGAAGAGAGAGAAGGTTTTTGAGAAGAGGCGTGTGTATAAAATTTGAAAGAGATAAAGAGAAGCACTTCTTGAAAAATCCCAGAAACTTTGTGGCTCTTTATATTGAAGAAAATGGGTTGGGGTGGGGGTTTATTTATAGGAGGAGTTGGGTGGATTGAATGGTTGAGATTTGAGAAGAAATGAATGGTGGATGGAGTGTATCACATGGATTGATGACATGGCAAGTAGGTTGTGTTTCTTTGCAAGTGGGAAGGAAGCACAAGCTAGTATTCATTCAAATCTCAGCTGATATATATATATATATATATATATATATATATATATATATTAAATATATATTTTCCTTTTCTTTTAATCATTCTTTAATTACTTTAATTAAGGATTAAGCACCATTAATTATGACCACCCCAAAAACTCTTAAATAAATATCATAAAAAATATGATAATTACCTAAATATTATTAAATGATATCCTGAAAGTTTTGGTCAACTTTAGTCAATGGTAACTAGGTCAAATGTGGTCAACTGTGGGACCATCTACCTCGATTTTTGTGCCCGGACAACAATTCTCTGAATGCTACGAAATTTTTACCATACTTAGAAAATACCATTTAAATGATCCATACCAAATATCAAGTCATTATAGTATGTGGAAGTATTTTATCTAAAAATGAAACTGTTATGTCAACCTTTCTTCCGAATAAAAATATCGTTGGTCTTGAAATGAAGGAGATGGATCTTTTGACCAAAGTTTTAACTTGTATAAATACTTAAAATATATTTCCTAATAAATAAAATATATTTGGATGATAGGAAATGTGTTTGAGTATTTTTGAACAATTTTCTCGGAGAAATGCTGATTTTACGAAACGAGAGAAAATTACTATAAGTATACAGGAATGAGTTGCAGAACTGGATATTAATATTCCAATCATGAATATTAATAATATTTGAATAAAAACTCTTTTGATATATGTAGAGATATATTTTGGAGCGAAGAGTAAAATATTTTTGATATAGCACGAGACCTCTAAAGAATATTTTCGATATATTCCTTATTCGAGCTTGCTGCCATATTCCTGTTGCAACACAGATTTAAGAAATATCATATCTTGATGTTTCTTCTTTGATCATATTGCCTTTAGAGATACATTCCATAAATATATAGTTTTGATATTTTGCAAAAATGGAATATCTCTTTCATCTGTTTAAAAGACATGATTTTGCGAGTTTGACTTTTTGACTGATTTGGATCAATTAAATTCATGTCCTAATGGAGAGGATCTACGTATTCTTAATTTTATGTTTAATCGTAAAAATACCAAAATAAATAATATATCAAAGATATCCTTTCAATCTTCCCCTTTTTGGTATTTGCCAAACAAACATAAAATTAATAGTGTGTGTGCTTCCCCTTGGTGTATGCATGAATTTTTGAAAAATATTTTGCACATAAAGCATTTATGTACTTAGAGATTAAATCTCTTTCTTGAGATCTTGCAAAATACTTTGTTAGATGTATCATATAATAATAGAAGCACAGATAGATCCTTGTATAAAAAGATAGTAATTTTCTAAATTTTAGAAATTAGGGGTCCAGATTTCTTATACTTGTTCAAATTGATCATAATTTTTCTTCCCCTTTTGTTTGGTATATGCCAAAAAAGAGTGTATATTTATGAGGAAGAGTTGTATTTAATAGAAATGACTAGGTAAGCATGGCAATTTGATCATAGATCTAGTCAAGTGCATGCAGTTTGAGCATATAAGGATGAATTCAAAATTGTATGCATGGTATTTTTAATCTGTTTTGCATTTATTGACCTTAACTAGAGTATTTAATAGAAGTGGAACTTGTGTAATCAAATACTTAAGTTTAAACAGTAATGCAATACCTTTGAAATATATATCATGTAGTGAACAAAGCAGTTGTATGAATTTATATTATAAGTAGGATTTTTGTTGACTGTATTCATTATTTTTTTAGAATACTAGACTATGAGTTTTATTGATTGTATTAATGGAAAACAATGAGACTAGTGTTTATCATGCATTTGTAATATGAAAATTGTATTTGTTAATGATTTCGAATTTTTACGCATACATGCATTTTTGCATTTTTTCAGTCTTTAGAAATCAACATGATACACGAATACAATATTTAGTGTTTTACAAAGCATTCTAGTTTGTCAAACATATTTTACACCAACTGTCACTAATACAAACTATTTCCTTCGTACAAAGTCTAACACTAATACATACTAGTTTGTCATTTAGACAATTTTGGCTATTTTCATTGTAACAAATGCTAACACTAATACAATCTATGTCTATTCTAGGTCTGAGTAACAGACTACACAGTTTGGAAAGCTAATACATTCTAAAAAATATAACTCTAACACAAACGATTATCAAAATAATACAAAAAAATCCACATTACTGATACTCAATAATATAACACTGTCAAATTCCATAGTTGGATTGGTTTGAGACTGACACATAATACATTAATCTAGTGTGTGTATGTGAAGCAAAATGAGTAGAGGTTGAAAATATATACCTGTTTTACCTTGTGGATTCTGACAGATTGCATGGAAAGTCAAGTTGTGTCCCTTGTATTCTTGTGAAAAGCTCTTGTTGGATTCAAAGGACTCAAACTTGCCATTCTTTTCCTTCTGGAGTTCATATGAGTCTTCTTATACGTCAATTAGATACAAAGTAGGACCACCCTTTGGTAGTCTGTTAGTTTCAATAATGCACAGAGGATGTTAAAGATATATAAGCATTGTATAAAACATTTGGTCACAGTACATCCAGCATAATTGTTGTCTTTATATCAATTTAATGTAAGTTCATTAACTCTGAAAATTCTGCATAAAACATACAGTTTTAATTTCTGATTTTGCAAACATTTCTTCGAAGTATATATCAGAAGTTACTAAGTAACACAAAATGCTAGATATGGCAGAGTACAATAAGACTGAATCTGACAAAATATGACTGACTCTTATACTAGCAGTTTTATTTCAATAAGACTAGAGAAACATGATAGTGTAAATATTGTTCCTGCATAGGATACATAAAGACAGATTTGCAAAAAAACAAGTCATGATATATTTCCAAAAGTGTTCTCAATAATCAGTGTAGTTCACTGATTATTTAGAACAAAATCCTGAACCTATTTTAAGTTTTTACAAACCAGAGAAGTGCATTCACTTCTGAAATTCAAAGATCAACAAGGTTTAAATATTACATACCCCAACACAGAATCCTTACAAAGTAAATATACATCAGAAAATAGAAAAATAGGTACATAACAGCAAGTACCAGTACAACATCACGTATCAGACTTCATCAAACAGCAGAATCAAGCAAACTTAATCAATCACATTTCCATCAGCATCACAGATATGAACCAAATCAGGCAAATTATCAATCAGTTGACCTTTAGCACCCACATTAACTTCTTCTAACTCATGAATCATAGCAGTGTTATCATGCATAGGGACTTGAAAGGAAGAGACAATGTCATGATCATTCATGCAAGGAGTTCCTAGAGTAGAAGCAACCAAATGCTCTAAATATGCAATCCTATGTTTGCAAGAGGCAGTGAGACTCTCTAGTGCTCCTACTTTTTTTTAATCTTATTATTTTCTTCCTTAACCCTCTTAAGTTCAAGTTTTAGTTCATGAAACATGGTTTTGACAAACTCAAACTTAGACAGAAACACATCTTCCTCTCTAATGAATTGAGGAATAACTGTGGGAGTTGCCTCTTGAGGCTCACAGTGCATCAGGGGCACTTGTGGCCTAATGTGGTCATTAGTGATTTGAGAATCAGCAAGATAAGAAAATGCTTCAGGCATGTTAATGTTGCAAAGTGCAAAGAAAGATGAGATTAGCATACCATAAGGCATATAATCTACAAGATGTGCATTGATCATGTTTAAAAGAATAACATAAGATATGCTGAAATGGATTTTGTTTGTGCATAAAAGATACATGATTTTCATATCAAAGAAATCAAAGTACTTACTTTGATTTGGTTTTGGCATAACATTTGCCCTAATGATTAGAGCAATATGCTGAAAAGTGCCAGTGAAGTGTTTGAAATGAATACCACAGTTAACATCATATAAACCATCAGGAATGTCAGATTTACAAAAAGTACCAAGCATTAGTTCAAATTCAGGTTTGTTAAAAACAAAGAGAGAGAAGATATCCTCACAAGGAAACTCACATAAATTCAAAGGTAAATGCAATGCCATATTAATGCTTTTGTTATCGACACAAATGACCTTTTTGTTAACTGATGTAGTGAAATGCAATATGCCATCTACCCCTTTTATGATATTCATGTTACAGTAGAACTCTCCCATGAGGTGTGTGTAGTAGTGCTTACCTAAGTTATACATGAGACCATCCCACCTAGCCCTTCTAATTATGAACTCTACTTCACCCTTCACATTAACACAAGTGCCAGGTTGGACATTTTTGACAAGTTCAAGAAACTTTTTGGAGTTTGAAGGGTTTGACAGTTTTGGTAGAGGGGGCTTTGGTGTGTTCATAGAGGTGTTTGTATTTTGTCTTAGGTTAGCCTTTCTGGTGTATACTTTGGCTTGCAAAGGTTTAGGAGGTCTAGGATTGAGGGATTTAGGGTTTTGATATTTTCTTCTTTGATAGAAAGGGATGGTATGGTTCTTGTATCCCTTTCTGAATTGTCTTGAAGGGAAGTGTCTGTTGTGATAGTATTTAGGTTGTGAGGTTTGAACATTTTTGAAAGCAGAGGTTTTGTGGTGATGAAAATGATTTTTCTCCATAAGATATGGGTTTTCAATCAGTGGTCTTGGTTTAGGGTAAAAGGGGTTAGCATTTGGGTTCATGTTGCAAGTGAAGTGGAGTTTATGCAACTAGTGTGTGTGTGAATGCAGCATACAAGATATGCATATATATAACCATTTAACACAGATGCAGAAAGAAAAGATTTTAAAAATTAAGATTTTTAGAAATTGTTTATTGTTCATGAATAGTGAAAAACATTTAATGCATGCATGGCTGTGTTACATAAAAGTCCAAGTTCTTTATTAATAGATACTAGGATGATGCGTATGAATGAATGATGTAATGCAGCACATATACACAGATTCATAAACTATTACAGCAGAGAATAAAGAATGTATTAATTCTTTGTCTTTGTGTCTACTTTAGAAAATAGCACAGTACATAAGTACAAATTTTGGAAACTGTGTGACATAAAGTTGATATCCTAGCTTACTCTATTACATAGGAACTGTACTTTTAGTGCAGAAGCATTTAAGGATGGGCTGTGTGTGAAGTGAGTTTGAAAGAAGAACTGATTTTTAATGCAAATAAAATATGTTACATTTATTTCTCAAGAAACTATGGTATTAATGAGATGCAACCAAAGAAATATCATGCACATTAAACACAGAACAGGGTATACATAATCAGGTTTTTTTTATTTAATTCATCAAGCATTCAAGGCAATACAACACTCAGATCATTTATATCAGATATTACACTTTAAATGCAGTAAGTTAAAAAAATGTCACCTAATTGTTCTAAGTGGCCATTAATCACAGCAGTGATCCAGATACAGGGATGCTCAAGGCTCCCCTGCCAGGTCTTACTGTGAGGGCTGGTGTGTGAGTGTATTATTTTATTTTTATTACACAAACCAGTCTTCAATATACCTTATCTGATTCCTTATAACTACTTAAGCACAAACACACACAAAATGGTAAACAGTGTTGCACTATAAGTCCACAGATTATATATATTCAAGCAAACATGATGCACATACTCAGTACACTTATCAATTAGAAAAGTAGAGATTGGAGACAACAAGACATTTCTTATCCAGATTCAATGTATTCAGCTTAAGACTGCAATCAGGACAACTTGCACATTCATTTGGTCACACATTTAAACAGACTTAACATTTCAATAATCTTAGATCAATTAGGTAGATTAAAAATAGACTAATGTTAAGCAGTATGATCACAGATCACAAGCACATATACTTATAGTTCTGGAAGGATTAAACAGGTTCTCAGAGCACAAATATATATAACTGTTGTTTTGTAAAACTCAGTCAGATAATTAGATCATAAATACAAATAGAACAAAAAAACTTAATCCAACAGGACTTATACCTAGGTAACTCCAGCATTAGATAGATCAGAATTCATGAAGTACAATGAGTTATCAATGAACTTAAAGTCAAATCAACTAGGACACTGACTTACTTGGACTTAAATGAATCAACACTTAATCTGTAATTACTGAAATTTTATACCAAAAACTCCATAAATTATCACGCAAATGGACCTTGTTTGAAATAAATTCACAGAGATTTTGAACCAAACAGATTCACAGATTTTAATTTTAATCAAGCATGTCATTTAACAATTAACTCAACAAGTTTACATTTTACACTTATATTTATAGTCCAATTAAACTTCAAAGAAAGATTGTTCTTAACTTAACCAAGTAATCATTTTAAGCAATCATTGAAATATTATCCAGATTAATCAACAAACTGCCTTGACTGAATAACACAGCTAACAGGTAATCTTCAAACCAGCAGATAATCACACATTCAAAGTTAATCCCAAGTCTACCAGATAAATATTAATCCAACAGATAAAGTTCGATTCAACTCAAGTCAAGTTCCCTTCACCATAAATTCACTCGAATGATACTAAAACTAGACAAATGAAATCACCTGAGCCTAGAGTCTGGCCTGACTTATAGGTCTTACCTGGTTGACTCAGTCGCGGACTGAGTCAACATCCAATCTGTCGATTCAAGCCACATGCATCTTTGTATCTTCTTCTCCGAATCGATTTTAAATCGATTTGGTCTTCTCTTGTTGTGAAACTAAAAGAAACGTTAGGGTTTCACAGAGTTTATCAACCAAAACTGTAGATACATATATATATTAATTAATCAGTTTAATATCCGATTTGATGATTCTCGTTCGATTTATATGTAAATCGTCGATTTTTATCACCGAAAATCGATTTGATTTTACCAACCCAATCACGATTATACATTAATCGTATGTTCCTAACTACGAATAATGAAGTATAAGTATAATATCTGATGAATTTCATCGAGAATCAAAGAGAAAAATGAAGAAATCACTCTAGGGTTCTTCGAAAGAGGCGAAGGGAAGAAAAGAGGTGAGAGAGAGTTTAGAGATTAGGGTTAAGAGCCAAACTAAGAACGTGCACTGTACAAACAGTGTATCGTTTATATATTTTATGGGATGAACGGCTGTGATTCACTAGGGTTAGCGATGAACGGCCAGGATTAAATGGTTTTAATAGAAATTGAGTTTTGTAATTAAATGGGTTGGGCTTTGTTTAAAATATCTGGGCTGATTGAAAAATAAACTTTTTTTTAAATAAATCTGGGCCAGATATATATTTGATTTGGGTCGGATAAACAAAATGAATATAGATGGATTATTATATATTCATCCTAAGATAATTTTTTTTTCAAAAATATTTAAAAATATATAAATATCACAGAAATATATATATATATATACTAGAATAACATATATTTATAGATATATCTCAAAAAGATGAGACTAAATATATATATATTTAAGAACAAAATATATATATATATTTATGAATAATAATCAGTTTATATAAGAAAGCCTTCTAAATATTTATAAATCTCATGGAATAATAAATTTTCACTCGATTAAGTTTATTTTCCCGGTTAATCTAGGCTATTTAAGTTATCTTAACCCGATCAATAAATTTCTTTATTGACAAATCTGAGTTTCAGATAAACTTAATAACCTGATCGGGAGAATATCCTTATCGTTGAGACTTCTTTATAATTCTCAACTGTTCTTTATATAAACCATTATTTCGTAAATTCCAACATTCCTAAATCCAAGCGGAGTTTAGTGAATCTTTCGGAATTTAATGGTTTTGTGAATATGTCAGCGAGATTGATCTCAGTATCAATATGAGTCATTTTTATATCGCCTTTATTGACATGATCACGTAAAAATGATGTCTCACATCTATATGTTTAGATCTAGAATATAATACGGGATTCTTGCTAAGATCAATAGCACTCGTATTATCACATAAGATTGAGATCACATCAAATTTTATATTATAGTCAGCTAGTGTTTGCTTCATCCATAATATTTGAGCACAATACTTTGCAACTGCTATATACTCAGCCTCGGTTGTTGAGATGGATACAGAATTTTGTTTCTTTGAAAACCAAGAAACTAAACATCCACCGAGAAAATGACAAGTACCAGTAGTACTTTTACTGTCGACTAAATGCCCGGCATAGTCCAAATCAGAAAAACATACTAAGTCAAATGGTATTCCTTTTTGTTAACAAAGACCAACATCGGTGGTTCCTTTAAGATATCTTAATATCCTTTTTACCGCGGATAAATGAGATTCTTTAGGTGTTACTTGAAACCTAGCACACTTACAAACACTATATTGAATATCGGGATAACTTGCAATTATATAGAGCAAGCTACCGATCATTCCTCGATATTTCTTTGTGTCTACGAGAATTCCTTTTGGATCTTCCGTTAATTTATTGGATGTAGACATAGGAGTAGAGATGGGTTTGGCATTATCCATTTTGAATTTTTTCAACATCTCTTTACAATACTTGGATTGAGAGATATGGATGTCTTCATCAGATTGCCTTATTTGCAATCCCAAAAAGAAGTTTAATTATCCCATCATACTCATCTCGAATTCTTTACTCATATTTTCAGAGAATTCTTTACATAGTGCATCATTTGTTGATCCAAAAATGATGTCATCTACATATATTTGTACGAGCAATATATCATCTTTTTCTTGCCTCGTAAATAAGGTTTTACCGGCCGTTCCCATCTTAAATTTATTGTCTAGTAGGAACTTGCTCAACCTTTCGTACCATGCTCTTGGGGCTTGTTTTAAGCCATATAGAGCTTTATATAATTTATAGACATGATCGGGATGTGTTGCATCTTCAAACCCGGGAGGTTGTTTCACATATACTTCCTCTTCCAAAATCCCATTTAAGAATGCAGATTTCACATCCATTTGATAGACTTTAAAGTTTTTATGACAAGCATAAGCCAATAGCATTCGAATTGATTCAATTCTTGCTACCGGTGCATATGTTTCATCAAAGTCTATTCCTTCCATTTGGGTATATCCTTGTGCAACTAATCATGCTTTATTTCGAACTACCATTCCATTCTTGTCTAATTTATTTCGAAATACCCATTTTGTACCAATTATGGAAGTTTCATGAGGCTTAGGGATAAGTTCCCACACTTTACTACGAATAAATTGGAGCAATTCTTCTTGCATAGCAAAAATCCAATCCGCGTCTAATAAAGCCTCTTTCGCGGTCTTAGGTTCTATTTGAGATAGAAAACTAAGATGATTTACAACGTTTTGAACTTGTGACCGTGTTTGAACTCCCTTTCTTAAGTCTCCAAGCATATTATCTAATGGATGACTTTTTACAGTGGGAATTGCTTGAGGAAGTTCATCTTCCTTTTCGTCCAATTCTAATGGATTTTTATGTACGGGAGTCCCTAGATCTATATTTTCGAATTGGCAAATAACCTTTTCAATATCATCTTGTTCAACATTCTCTTGGTCAACAAGATCTTTATATTTCGCCGGTGGTTTACTTTCATCAAAAGCGACATTCATAGATTCTTCCACCACAAGCGATTTGAGGTTAAACACTCGGTAAGCTTTACTATTGTTCGAGTATCCAAGAAATACACCTTCGTTTGATTTAAGATCAAACTTCGTAAGGTACTCTTTTGAATTTAATATGAAGCACTTGCTTCCGAATACTCGAAAGCTTAGTTTCAGAGTTATGCCAAAATATAACTCGTAATGAGTCTTTTGTTTTATAGGTTGTAGCAAAACCCGATTAAGAATATGGCAAGCAGTTGGCATAGCCTCGGCCCAAAAATATTTAAGTCGACGATATTCATTTAGCATTGTGCTAGCCATTTCTTGGAGTGTTCTATTTTTCCGTTCAACTACTCCGTTGGATTGAGGAGTGTATGGAGCGGAAAAATTATGTGTGATGCCATGCTCATCACAAAAGTTGGTGAAACTTGAATTCTCAAATTCTTTACCATGATCAGTCCTTATATAGACTATGGTTTTATTTTGTTGATTTTGAATCCTTTTACATAAGGATGAGAAGGATTCAAAAGCATCACTTTTGGCTTTGAGAAATTCAATCCATGTGAATCATGAATAATCATCCACAACTACCAACGTATATGAGCAACCTCCGAGACTTTGTATTGGAACCGGACCAATAAGATCCATATGTAGTAGCTCGAGAGGTCTCGAGGTAGATACCATAAACTTTGCTTTATATGAAGCTCGAATTTGTTTACCAACTTCGCAAGATTCACAAGTATGATTTTTATGATAGTTTAGTTTTGGTATACCTCGGACATGGTCTTTAGTTGATATATTATTAATCAACTTCATGTTGGCATGTCCTAATCTTCGATGCCATAGCCATGGATCATCATTTATAGTGATTAGGCACACGTTCACTTGCTTGCTCATGTCACATGTATAAACATTTTTATTTCTAGGGAAAGTGAGAACCAACTTTCCAAATTTATCTAATATAGAACAATGAGTAGTGTAGAAAATTACCTTGTAATCATTGTCACATAATTGACTGATGGAGAGAAGATTGTACCTTAACCCGGTGACCAACTGAACGTCGGAAATTTTAACTTTCCCATTTCCGATATCTCCGATGCCGACAATGTTTCCTTTACTACTATCACCAAATGTTACGCTCCCCGCAGTAACCTTTTTAATGTTGTTCAAGAGTGACTTATTACTGGTCATATGTCTTGAACATCCACTATCAAGGTACCATATGTCTTGTTTCGCGGCAAGACAAACCTACATACATGATTAGTTAAATTTATAGGTACCCCTTTGTCTTGAGGGTCCTGGGGTTAGTATATCATATATAACATTTGATTTATGAAAAATCTAGGCATGGTATAATCATCATTAAGCATATAAATATTTCTAGATGCATAAGGCCTAGTTTGAGGTTGATAATACTTAGAGCTATCATGAAATCTTGATGGAGCATGATAAACGTTATATCTATTATTAGCATGATAAGTAGCATAAGCATTTCTACTAAGAGGTTTTTGTCTTCTAAATGCATTACCATTTACATGATATTGTGTGTTTCTATTTTGAACCATACTTGGTTGATGAGACCATTATTGTCTTGGATTCTTATATTCTATATTTTTATGAGGCACACGTTTATCATCTTTCTTGTATGATTCCTTGCGAATCCATATATGCTTCCCCTTAATTTCACCATTCTTGAATTTGCAATATTAAATGGTATGTCCCATTTTATTGCAATAAGAACATTTATAAGATGGTGATTCAGGTGAAGTCTTTATTGGTGATACAAATCTCCGAGTATTTCCTTTAGGGGGAGAATTCTTACTATATCCCAAACCTTCATGATTATATGAGGTTTTTGTATGCACCATTTGATCCAACATCTTATTGTATTTTGTAAATCTTTGAATGACTTCTTCAAGATTTTCATTTTCTTTCTTTAAGGCGTCAATCTTGTTATTAAGGATTCTTTCTTGATCCTTAATTTGAGCTATGAGTTTATAATTTTCTTCTTTTAGCCTTAGAGCTTCACCTTTAAGCTCATTGGTTTCTAATAGCTCATTTTCTTTATCAAGATTATTTTTATAAGATGTTTCTATATCCTGAACATTTGATTCATTTAGAATCTTTAAGTTCAATAGATCAACGTGAAGTTTACAAATATTATCATTCAATTATATCTTTTCATGTTCCATCTCTTCGTCTTTGAGAATTAATGATATATTCTCTGTTTCAAGGTTGATTATATTTTCTTGAAGTTTATTTACTTCAACCTTGATGAGATGGTTTTGATCTTTTAGAGATGTAATCTCTTTTTCGTCTTGGACTCTTGAGTCCATCATCCGAGTATACTCTTTATTTTGAGTATGATGTATTTCTTCTATTTTCATTTTCTCGGACCATACTAAGTGAAGCCTTTGATCAACATCTTTGTATTTACTTTTATATTCTACCACAAGTCCAACTAAATCATGCTTATTCTTGTCCATAAGTGATAAATTAGATTCATTCAGTAATGATTTAATTGAGACGTAGTTAGATGTTACCTCTTCATTTGTAGAGGAGATTTCCCTAGATGTAGTTTCTTCTCCAAGAGCCATCAAGCATAGATTCACCACGTCTTCACTAGCTTCTGGAGCTTCTTCATCTTCACTTAGATCCCAACCATTTTCGGCCACGAGACTTCATCCCTTTGAAAGTTTAGGACATTCTCTTTTATAATGACCGGGTTGTTTACAGTCGAAACACACATCTTGTGTTTCCTCCAGAGATGGATCTTTAGGTTTTGGAGGAGTGTAAACCGGATGGTTTGTGGAGGCATTGGCATTGCTATAGGTATTTATATTTTGATTGCCTTTGCCTTTATTGTAGCTCGTTGACGAATAATTACTCTTATAGTTGGAGGAATTATTTTGAGAGTAATTTGGCCTTCCGTTAGAGTTAAAAAATCTTTGTTGATTATTTGATTTAAGGAAGCCTTTCCCGTATCTTTGAGCTTTGCTTTGAAGCACACGACGAAGTTGTCTCGTGAGTAGAGCAATTTCACTCTCATCGAGATTTTGGAGTTCCTCGTTTAACTCCTCGTCATTTTCATCTTCATCAATTAATATGGCCTTTAGAGCCATATTTTTCTTTTTATCCTCCTCCTTTGGAGCAACCTTTTCCGGAACATTATCTTCTTCGTAAGCACGAAGATTTCCGAATAGGTTATCAATCTTATACTCATTTAATTTATGTATCTCTTTTATAGTAGTGACTTTAACCTTCCAACTAGGAGGTAGAGATTCGAGCACTTTTCTATTCTTTTTATTTTGAGTATAATTCTTTCCAAGTTGAGATAACTCATCGATAATACGAGTAAATCTTTTTTCCATATCGATGATATTTTCTCCTTCTTGGAGTTTAAAGTTCTCGTATTCTTGGATCAATGTATCCATCCGAGAATCTTTTATATCAGTGGTTCCTTCATAGGTTACCACTAATTTGTTCCACATTTCTTGTGCCGACTTGCAATTATTTACTCTTTTATATTCTTTTTCTGTAAGTGCACTTGTGAGAACCATTTCCGCCTTTGCGGCTATATTCATTATGGCTTCTTCCTCTAAGTTGTATTCACTAACCTTCTTTTTGACGATAATGTCATCGATAGTTTTGGTAGGAATGCAAACACCGTCTTCGATAGCCATCCAAACTTTGACTCCTTGAGATCTAGCATAAATGTGAAACCTCGTTTTCCATGTTACAAAGTTGGTGCCATCAAATAGAGGAGGTCGTGAGCTAGATAGACCTTCACCACATCCAACGGGATTAATATACGTCATTCTGGATCACTTTTTGTTGTGCCTGTAAATCTGCAAATCACTTAACATACACGTTAAAAAGCACTGCTCTGATACCAATTGTAAGGTCCCGTAAGAGGGCTATTTTAAGATAGAAGGGGGTTGAATAGCTTAATTACCAATTTAAAAATTGTTGTGGCATTTTAAAAATATTTTATCCCTTTTTAAAACTATACTGAGTGGTTATGCAGTTTATATGTGCAGAAAATAAAGTGCAAGGAAAGAAAATACCACACGGTGATTTTATCCTGGTTCGCGATGGCGCAACCTCTAATAGATTCGCTCATCCCTACTCCAGTTCCCGAGCTCCTCTCCCGGACTCGGGATTTTCCCTTATAATAAACTCGCTCCTTTAGTAGGCGGAGAAGCCTTTACACCCTTTACAAGTATTTTTCTTGGTGCGTAACATAAGGGTCACCACCTCAAATTAAATGTAATACCTACACAACTTATCTTAGACAATAACTCCCCGCTATTTCTTCAAAGTTGTTGTAGAGCCTTTGTGTGGACTTGGCTTCCTTAGATTTTGTCGGTCTTGGATCTTAGTGATCGGGTCTAGGGTCTTTCCTCTTCTTCACGTTGCGCAGACTACTAACTCCCCGTTAGTACGTCTAGGACTTGGGTCTTAGAACGAGAATCACCTCACATCACTTCACCTCACTACAAAACTAATAAGATAATCCACGAAACAAAACAAGTAGGAAAAGATTTGTTTTGAACTAGTATGTTACTGTACTAGCCCACAAATAGTATAATATTCAAATAAGAATATTAAACAAAATAAGAATACTTGACTTAAGATAATAAATAGTAGTCCAAGTATTTTTATGATTACTCCTTTATAGATTAGTTAGATAGGTGGAGTAATATAAGAAGTCTTTTTATATTAAGCACTTATGGCTTATGACTTCTTTAGTATTCTTCTTCTTTCGATTAATTATTTATAGATCGAAGAATACTTTAATTACAACCTCAGAGTTGTAATTATACCTTTAAGTATATCAACTTAAGGTTTTAAGGTATAATTGTATATTGACGATTATAAGGTCAAAGTATACTCTCTTAACTTCAAGCACGTTTATAAGATTTATGAGTCTTAGCCAAGATCCAATTAAATAAGTGCAAGTAATTGGCTTAAGATTGTGCTTTCAAAGTTTGGACGAATAATTACGAGTATTTTATAAATATAGTAGTATAACCCCACAAAACACTGAAAGATGTTAGAAGGGGCTTATATGATATGACTCGTAATTGTTTATATACACGATATGTGTTAGCCAAGATCCAATTAAATAGCGTAAATTAATTGGCTAACTCGTGGATTTGATTCGTCCTTAATTTTAACGGATGATTACGAAGTAGTTTATATGGAACAAGCTATAATCCCCCGGAACACTAAAGATGTTAGAACGGATTACACTTTTACTTTGTAATATTTTATATGTACGTTATTAGTTAGACAAGATCCAATTAAAGAGTGTTAAGTAATTGTCTAACTCGTACGATCCATTTTAAGATTTGACAAATTACGAAGTATTTATATGAGACAAGTAATAATCCCCCGGAACACTAAAGATGATAGAAGGGATTACACTTTTACTTCATAATTATTTTATGAGCACGAATGAATGTTATCCAAGATCCAATTAAAGTGCAAGAAATAATTGGCTAACTCGTACTTGTGTCAAATATAATCTCCCCCTTGGAGATAAAGTACTTTTCTTTTTAGATCTTCTCGTATGAATGATTTTTTATGAAGATCAAGTACTTATTCGAATTCCGAGTTCAAATCTAAGTTCTCCCTGAGAACTTCCTTGATAAGAGAGCTTGTATTAGAGCTTAAGATGAAGTAGAGAAGTTAAGTACAAAGCTTAAATACAAAGAACTCAAATAAGAAAATAAAACTAACCACTTTTGAAAAACGGTCGGAAAAGTTCGCCGGAAAAATTCACCGGAGGTTCGGCCGGATTTGGCACTTTGGTCGAACTTGGGCAGCCCTTCGAGAGGCCAGGAAGTGGTAGTGGATGAGCTCACTTGTTGGGATAAATCTTGGTTGGGTGAAGCTAAGCTTGGGTTTCAAAAACCTTGTATATATGTAAGTATATAGAAGAGAGGGAAGGTTTTTGAGAAGAAGTGTGTGTATAGAATTTGAAAGAGATGAAGAGAAGCACTTCTTGAAAAAATCCCAGTAACTTTGTGGCTCTTTAGCTTGAAGAAAATGGGTTGGGGTGGGGGTTTATTTATAGGAGGAGTTGGGTGGATTGAATGGTTGATATTTGAGAAGGAATGAATGGTGGATGGAGTGTATCACATGGATTGATGACATGGCAAGTAGGTTGTGTTTCTTTACAAGTGGGAAGGAAGCACAAGCTAGTATTCATTCAAATCTCAGCTGATATATATATATATATATATATATATATATATATTAAATATATATTTTCCTTTTCTTTTAATCATTCTTTAATTACTTTAATTAAGGATTAAGCACCATTAATTATGACCACCCCAAAAACTCTTAAATAAATATCATAAAAATATGATAATTACCTAAATATTATTAACTAATGTCCTGCAAGTTTTGGTCAACTTTAGGCAATGGTAACTAGGTCAAACGTGGTCAACTGTGGGACCAACTGCCTCAATTTTTGTACCCAGACAAAAATTCTCTAAATACTATAAATTTTTTACCATACTTAGAAAATACCATTTAAATGATCCATACCAAATTTCAAGTCATTCTAGCATGCGGAAGAATTTTATCTAAAAATGAAACTGTTATGTCAGCCTTTCTTCCGAATAAAAATATCGTTGGTCTTGAAATGAAGGAGATGGATCTTTTGACCAAAGTTTTGACTTGTATAAATACTTAAAATATATTTCCTAATATATAAAATATATTTGGATGATAAGAAATGTGTTTGAGTATTTTTGAACAATTTTCTCGGAGAAATGCTGATTTTACGAAACGAGAGAAAATTACTTTAAGTATACAGGAATGAGTTACAGAACTGGATATTAATATTCCAATCATGAATATTAATAATATTTGAATAAAAACTCTTTTGATATATGTAGAGATATATTTTGGAGCGAAGAGTTAAATATTTTTGATATAGCACGAGACCTCTTAAGAATATTTCCGATATATTCCTTATTTGAGCTTGCTGTCATATTCCTGTTGCAACACAGATCTAAGAAATATCATATCTTGATGTTTCTTCTTTGATCATATTGCCTTTATAGATACATTCCATAAAGATATAGTTTTTATATTTTGCAAAAATGGAATATCTCTTTTATCTGTTTAAAAGACATGATTTTGCTAGTTTGACTTTTTGACTCTGATTTGGATCAATTAAATTCATGTCCTAATGGAGAGGATCTACGTATTTTTAATTTTATGTTTAATCGTACAAATACCAAAATAAATAATATATCGAAGATATCCTTTCAATTGTTGCATAGGCGCATAATCTGAACTTAACCTAAACCAGTCCCTGTGGGAACGAACTTGACTTATAACTTATACTACTTGTGATTGTGTACGCTTGCGTGTATTTTTGCGTTTGAATTATAGCGAACAAAATGGTCCTTTCTTTTTAATTCAGTAATAAGGGCTTTCACTTGCAGAAAGTCAGGGTTTGACAACATCTCAAGTGTTGTCCAGAAGCTGGTCTACTCAATGGCTCACAACCAACAGATAAATGTAGGACACTACATCTTGGATGAATTTATCACCAGGCTAACAATGCCATTAACATCAAGAGGTAAGGAAATATGTCTTCCTAGATTCATTATATCTTCTTTAAACTATAAAGTAAATGACATACATATGATAGATGGTGTAGATATATCATTAATAGGCAATTATAAGCAAGTGTCCAAAATTCTATTTGGATCACTATCTACAAAGAAAAAGGTGCATGTGGGTCTTAAATTAACTCCATTCATGTTGAAAAAAATTAGGACTTATCCCTATCCTATGCCTGACATGAGGTCCATTATAACTCAATCTAGTATACTAATGGTCCCTTAACCTATGGAAGTACAAACACAGGAATACCAACAGGGACCTTCCAATGCTAAGACCCCTTCTTCTATACCAGTAGCTGCTAGAAAGCCAACCACTTCATCCACTTAAAAGGGTGAAGTGAGTAAAAAGAAGAGGAAGCAGGAACCTTTACCAATTATAAATGAGAGTGGTGAGGAACAAACAAAACCAGAGTCACTCTTGGTCAAAAGAAAACCAAAGAAGGGTAAAAACTTAGAGCTGACCACTCAAGCCACCTCTGTATCCTCTCAAAAGGATGTAGTTGTAGCATAGGGATCAAAACAGACTTTAGGGGCATCCTCTCAACAGGGTGTCTCTATTGAAAAGAGCACTCTCCTTAGTGCACCATGTAATAAGTCTGCACAACCATCACTTGATCAAATTCAAGTGTATGGAAGGAGAAATAAGAATGGCACACACAAGGAGAGCACATCCCTTGAACCTCCCTCATTTATTCAAGGGGAGCTGCCAACACTCAATACTGAAATTCAAAATCTTCTATCTAAAATTTCTTCTTCCTACACAGCACTTGAATCTAATTCTCAAGTGCAATCCCACTCAAGTGACTTGGTTAAAGAAACCTTGCTCACTATCCAGACACCAAATTTAAATGGTGAGAGGATACTAGTTGGGGTGGACCTTGATGACACCATCACAAACATGGGGGATTCATCAGTTTTCACTGAAGACCGCATGGTAGTTACTAATGCACCTTTATGTGCAAATCAACCTTCACAGGCTGTTAGGTTTAAGGGTAGTACTCCTAAGGGAGAGCTATCTAAATACTCTCCAATTCAATTAGAGGTTCATGTTATAGGAACAACTCCCCTTAAAACCCTAGGTGAAATTCCACTAAAAATTGAAGCTAGGAGTAAAATTGCCAATGACCCTGCTATAGAGAGGCAAGAACATCATATTCATGTGACAGTGCTTTGCAAGAAGCACAGGGGTTTGAGGCCGGTGCACATGACAGTAACCCTTCCAAATCCCCTCCAATTCAATTGGAGGTTCCCACCACAAGTGGAGAACAACACCTTGTCATAACTGCAGAGCAATCTGTGAGTCAAACTGTGACTCTTGTCACAGGTGGTTCTGTTACACTGCCACCTTCACACCCAACTAATCAACCTTCAACTTCTCAACCTCAACAACCACACCTCATCTCACAATGGCTACAGACAACTGAAACTCAACCTACAACAGTAAATGATCTTCTTGTTGAGCAGATTTCTGGACTAGCCAACATTTCACAGCATTTGCTTACTTCAGATATGAGCAACGAAGATTATCAAGCCAATCTGCTAATATTCAATGAAGAAGTTGAAAAGCAGAAGCAGAAAATTGTTAATGAAGCTGAGCAAGATGGAAATGTTGATGCTTGGTTGTGTAAGGACTTTGCTTTGGAGATCACTGAAGTTTACAAAGCTCAACTCAAGGCCTTTCACCTATTTGGTAAAGCTCTAGAACTAAAGTTGATTGGTCAAGAAGACAAAGTAGGGAAGATGGTGAGAGAGAAGATGGATGAGATCATACCTTCTCAAGTCAAGATCACTTCAAAATTTAAACAGTTAGCTGACCAAATGGCAAGATTTCATCTGACTTCTGTGGAAAAAGATGTCAAAAATCTCAGACAGTCTTTCATTATTCTGCATGAGGTGGTTCAACAACAAATAGAAAACTCAAATGATACAAACTCAAATTGAATCAACTCCACCAAAGCAGATATGAGCCTTCAGCACTTCTCATGGAGGGTATCAAACAGGATGTGCAAAACACCTTTGGTCTCTCTATTCCTTCAAGCTCTCAATAACCTGCCTCTATACCTACAAATCTCCAAATTCAAGCTCTTCAAGGTCAAATCTCAACTTTACAATCCTCCAATGATAAACTCACAGCTCAAGTGAAAGATCTCACTACACTAGCACAGAGTCAACAGGCTGACATTCAAGCCTTGGTGGACTCCCACAAGCACTTACAAATGCAAAATATTATTGCTTTGGGAGCCATCATGGGCAAGCTCAACATTCCATTGCCTGCACTTCCTGAGTCTGTGAGGCCAGAATTACCAACTCCCCTACTCATGCCTGCTCCCAAGACTAAGGGGGAGATAGAAGCTACGGTTCAACAATCCAGGGATGCAGGTAAATCAAAGGAGCCTAGAAAATTGACTTCACTCACTCAGACTGTTCCAAGCTCTTCAAAAGATCAAATCTCTAATGATGTTGGAAAGGAAAGACTTCTAAAGGCTGTAGAAGGACCAAATAAAGATCAAGAATCCTGTGAACTTCTTGCAATCCTGAGGATGTCTCTTCAAAACAACTACATCACCTACAAAAGAACTTTGGTCAAGACCATCAACTCCATTAGGGCAGTGGTTGTAAATGTTGAAAATTATTTGCAGAAAAGGATTCTTGTAAATATTTATGGTGGTGTTATGGACAGATGTCTTCAGGTGTCTCTTTCAAATCTCAGAACTCTAAAAGCATCTGAACTGGATGTAGTGATTGACAAATTATATATAGTCATCACAGAGGACACCCAATTACTTCATGAGCTAAAAAATGAACAGATAGCAGCTTTTCCTGAAGCCTATCTATATCCAAATAAAGGGGTGGACTACATCTGTTCAAGAACCAAACAATGCATACAGCTTATTGTTCACAAAAACTGTGTCAAATCAAACATGAAGCTGATCATGACTCTTCAATCTGATCTAAAGTACAAAAGGAACAAGAAGGCTGAGGATGAGGAGATGATAAGGATCTTGGATAGGTATGTACTGAATGCTGATACCATGTTGCCAAATCTGCAATTCAATTTAAAAGATGACAAGGATGATGATGAGCAGGAGCATGATGAGTAAAAACCTTCTGGTTCAAATCCAAGTCAATCTTCAAGAGCAGCTGGCAGCAATGACAGGAAGCAAGATGAGAAGAAAGGTAAAGACAAGAAAAGAGGAGAAGAAAAGAGAAGGAAGAAAAGGCAAGATGGCTCAGAACCATAAAAATAATTTCTACCAATCCAAATTAACCAAGCTCGACCCTCTAAGACAACAAACTCAACTACCAAACCACCTCAAAACTCAAAGCCTAAATACTTGTACAAACAAACTGCCAACACCTTTCTGAAAATACCAATCACCTCAAGCCAAACATATCTCAAGAAAATCTCAAATTTACCTTCTGTTAAGCCATCACCCAAAATTCACTACAAGTCTGTTGGGAAAAAAATCAAAGAAAATGCAAGATACTGAGAAGGCCATCTGAAACTGCTTTAATCAAAGTGATTTTCTACCTCTAAACTGGTGCATCTCAGATGAAGACCACTTTCAACAATTAGCTGAAGAAATGGTCAGAGTTTGGGTAATAACACTAAGGGAAGTAAGAACCTACTATCAGGATGGATCCTTCACATCTCTTGGCAGCAACTTAATGGACACTTTTTCACCCACAGAGATCAACAGAGTGATAAGCTTACTGAAGGATAAGGATACTGCAACTAAGGCATGGAGGTCTGTTTTGCTTGAATGGTTGGTAGAAAGGGAAGAAAGAAGAGCAAGAAACAAGGCTGAAAGTGAGGAGAGGAAGAGAAAGTATGATGAGGAGATAGAAATGTACATTCAAAAATATGAAGATCTCAAGGCATAAGGGATGAGCAGAGTTACGAAAGATGGACAATTTCTGAATGTCAAAGCTGACAGATTCTCAAGGTTTAGGATTGATTTATTGAGTGGATACTCATTACATGACAAACTGAAACTTGTAGAAGCTTTAAGAGGGACACCAATCATAGAGGAACTGGAAATCCTTGTAAACTTAAAGGACCTAATTAGAGAAGAAACGGGAGATGAGACATTTGTCTGATGTATATATCTGTCAACTTAAGAAATCACCTACTGTATAAATGTTATATTTCAGCCAAATTTTTTTATAAAGTTTATTTTTCCATTGTAGACTGGGGTTAGTCTTATTACCAGGCATGAATTTTTGATAAGCAATCTTCTCACAAATTGGGGAAGATTTTTGTGCAAGACATGCCTGTACTATAACAAGACTAAGTCAAATTGACAACCCTAAGTAAGTTGTATGATAATCTAAGTTTGCATTTTGTATTGTATCACTTAAGTATGTAAAAGAGTAAATAGATTAGACTGGAGTATTTTTCTGTAAACAGTCTCAAGCCTAAGAATAAGCTCTGGAAGAAGATCATGAAGATCATGCCTCAGAGACAATGTGAAGAAGCTTGGAGTTGAATAAATCTGTTTTGGGAAAAACATTCTAAGTCAAGAAATATACAAGTCACAGATTAAGTCTTATAGAGAAGTCATTCGAGAACTCCAAAAAGACTTATCGAGAAGTCAAGAAACAGCTTGTAGAGAAGTCTCAGAGAAATCGACAAGCCAAAATGAAGATATGAAGATATGAAGATTGAAGATATCGACAAGTCATTTATGCACTAGAGAACTCAGAGATATCGATAAGCCAAAATGAAGATATGAATATGAGAGATATCGAATAGTTAGTTCTACATGCAAAGACATGGAGACCTCGATAAGCCAAGTTCTTTCGAGAACTCAGAGATCTCAATAAGTCAAGGTCATACTCGAGAACTCAGAGATCTCGACAAGTCAATTTCACATTCGAAAACTTAGAGAATTCGATAAGTTACAACAACTATAAAGTAATAAGAGATCTCGATAAGCCATTATACTTATCGAGATGTCAAGTTCTCTATATATCAAACTGGAGATCTCGATGTAAAACACAAGTACGGAATGCAAACCAGTTAAATATCTGAGATTATCAATCAACAAACAAATCAATCACTAATTTAAAAAGTGTACAAAAGCATCTTGAAGAGTACAAGATCAAATGTAATATTTGGGATATAGCGTGTAATTATTTTTATCAATAAATGATTATTATGTGATTACTATGTGAATTTTGGTGAATTATCTGATGATTGATAATAATATTTGGATGGTTATATATGATAAAATGTGAGTATGTTAATTTTAATATGTACATAATAAAAAATAGATAATTGCGATATTTTTCTGGTAATTTTTGGATTGTTATATGATTTTATAATGATTTATGAATTTATGAATTATTTTTTGTATAATTACAAAACTATTTTATAAAACCGGGAATCGTCCAACTTCAAACGTTTTTACATTTTTACAATCCGAAACTCTTCGGAAAACTCCTTCCTAACCTAATCTGATAATTCTGAACATTTTCCGTATTTTACCTTTTTCGATTCGGAGTACGGTTTGACCCATACGTGTGTCGGCGCAAAATTTTTGATACGATAATCATTTCGATAGATCAACAAAACCCGTATTCTCGAAAGACGGGATATTATTACATTATTTTCGTATAAAGTGTTTTATAAGAAGCCCGGTTTGGATAATTATCCAATATGGGTATCAAATCGGATCGTTTTTGTAGCTACTTAGCGGCTAAGCAACTTATTTTTCGATCCAATACGATCCAACGGGTATTAATATTCTATAAATATAAATAGCCTTTTTCTTATTTCATTTTATTCGTATAATCATAATCGAACAGTACAAACATAGTAATTACAGAGAAAACCCGTAAAATCATCGCGTTTTTGAGAATCGAATCCAAAAACGAAAGCATTATCGAACTCTGAATCAAACATGCCATATACCGAATCGAATCTCTCGAAAAGTTCTATCAGAAGGAATCATCAATTTCAGTGCAGATATCAAGGTTATTTTCATATTTATTTGTTTTATTTCGAATTAATTAATAATTAAAATAGGAATTTTTATGTTAATATTATTTGTGTGATTTGATGGCTTAATCTTGTAGATAATTTTGTCCTAGTCATTTTGGTATATTATATGTTGCATTTAGAGTTCCATAACATATAGAAAATTGAGTTTGATTCTCGGATTAATAAAATTAGGGTTTATATTCATGTGAATGTTCTTGATTAATTTTGGGTATTTTTGCTATGAGGGTTATTAGCTTAATTGGTTTACACCAATAGATAGATCATTAAAAGGGGAGTCGAATGGTACTAGTGTCATGAATAAAGGGTAGCCGGAAGTGGCTCGTTGGAGTTTGAAGGTTCACCGGCAGCGGAACTTCGATTGGATTTTCCGGTCGAAATCCGTGTTGTTTGATGATTGTAACTCTGCAGATGTGTTTCTGGAACAACGAACATCATTTCCTATTAATTAGAAGCATTTATGGGCATGTTATAGGTCGCCGGAAAAGCTCGGCGGTCGCCGTTAATGGCGACTGGCCGGCGAACGGTGAAGAAGGCCGGAGAAGATAACAAAAATACAACTAGGTCCCTAGGGTTTTGCCAATTTTTCAAATGTCTGATTTTATTTCGAAAACTTTTAAAAATCAAACTTCGGTTTTAAAAATATACAAAAATTAGATTATGTTTTATTTATTTTTAGAAATTGTATTTTCTTTTTTAAAATTATTTGCAGAAATTGTTTTTAATTATTTTAAATTCCAAAAATCAATATTTTTAATTCTGAACATTATTTTTAATTTAAAAATAAATGTAAATTATTTAGTTAATTAATTTAGTTAATAACTAATTATTTAATTAGTCAATTAATTTAAATATTAATTGAATAATTAATTTAATTAGTTATTAATTGATTTTAATTGATTATTTAATTAGATTTAATTATTTATTTTGATTTAAAAATTCCAAAAAAATAGTTTCGAGCTTTAAAATATTATTTTAAATTATTTTCAAGGCTCGATAATTATTAGTAAATTATTTTAAAGTCAGATTCGGGTGTTCGAACCCAGTTATTTAATTATAAAATGATTCAGAGACCCGTTTTAATTCCGAAAAATGTTCAAAAATTCGTTTTAAATACGTGGAAAATCATTTTATTAACCCAGAATCTTCTTTGAAAAATTATTTAATTGAATATCTTACAAGCTACGTGCTATATGTGATCCGATTGATGTATAATATGACTGTATGTGCATTGTTTGACGATTTTTAATGTAAATATCAATCCGTTCGTCGGATTTGGGTGAAACGAAGGGTAGATAGAAGCTTATAATGAATAGAATGAGATGAGAATAAGTATTAATAAATCATTGTGATGTTTAACAGAGGAAGCGAGATGTATAAAGGGAAAGCAAGTGGTCAGTGAGTGGGAACTAATTGACGAGTGCAAGTAAAGTAAAAGCGGATTGATAAGGCAAGTGCTTCTGCTCTTTCTTATAATGTATTGCAAGTATTCATCAACCCTAAACCCTGATTATTGTTATTGATCTTGAGCCGTAAGCCTTATTCGTTGTAAACCATTGATTGTTGAATTCTCATATGCGAACCACATACATACGATACCACTCCACAAATACATATATACCACATATTGATTCTTGATATAGAATTGCTTAACATACGAAGCTTTATGCCTTTTATAACAAAAGACCAATCCTTGTAACCCTTGGTCTTCTACATTCTAATTATTTCCTTGATTTGAAAGTCAATCTTTCTGTTTACCTTTTTATACCTTCAGGGTATTATGAACTCCCATATGCTTCGAAATAAATGTTGTTTATCATTCAGCTCATTGATTTACATTGTTTATCATTATACGATTGGATTATTTTTAAATATGGACCAGATTCATGATCGGACCAGATTATTGGTTATAATAGGCCAATGTGTGCATTGGATCTAGTATATAGAGCAAATCTGGGAGCCTTGTTCGGGGTTAGTGCGTGACTTATCAACAGCCTAACCTTGGTTTTTAAAAATGAAAGTGAATATCCAATTCTAATCATTGATTATCAGGAAACTTGATTCATTATATCATTTCAGTTGATCATTGTTTAATCTCAGTGTTGTAATTATGACTTGTTGAGCTAGTTAGCTCACTCTTGCAAATCTGTTTATATTCTTTTCCAGTGAAAAAGGAAATTGGTGGTAGCGAGGATCCCTAAACAAGCGTGGGAGCTAGGTTTCCAGGTTGAAATGGAATAAGCTAGCAGATGAAGTTTGTCTTAGTTTGTGTTGATAGTTTATAATAAAGTTTACTTCCATTATAAGATTAATAAACTTTGAAAGGATATCTTCGATATATTATTTATTTTGGTATTTGTATGATTAAACATAAAATTTAAATAAACGTAGATCCTCTCCATTAGGACATGATTTTAATTTATCCAAATCAAAGTCAAATGGTCAAACTAGCAAAATTACTTTTAAAGTATATTCATATAAAAGAGATATTCCATTATTCTAAAACATAAAAATTATATCGTTATGGAATATATCTCTAAGGAAATATGATCAAAGAAGAAATATCAAGACATGATATGTCTTAGATCTCAGTTGCAACATTAATAAGGCAACAAGCTTGAAAAAGGGATATATCAGATATATTCCTTAGAAGACTCGTGCTATATCAAAAATATTTTACTCATCGCTCCAAAATATATTTTACATCCATCAAAAGATTTTTTATCCAAGGTTTATTAATATTCATGATTGTAATATTAATATCCATTTTTATAACTAATTCCATGTATACGTAAAGTAATTTTCTCTCGTTTCATAAAATTAGCATTTCTCGGAGAAAATTATTCAAAAATACTCAGACACATTTCCTATCATCCAAATATATTTTATATATTAGGATATATATCTTAAGTATTTATCCAAGTCAAAACTTTGGTCAAAAGATCCATCTTCTTTATTTCAAGACCATTGATATTTTTACTCGAAAGAAAAGACTGACAGAACAGTTTTATTTTAGATAAAATACTTCCACACGCTAGAATGAATTGAAATTTGGTATTGATCATTTAAATGGTATTTTCTAAGCATGGTAAAAATGTCGTAACATTCAGATAATTTTGTCTAGGCACAAAAATCGAGGTAGTTGGTCCCACACTTGACCACGTTTGACCTAGTTACCATTGATCAAAGTTGACCAAAACTTGTAGGACATCATTTTATAATATTTAGGTAATTATCATATTTTTATGATATTTATTTAACAGTTTTTAGGGTGATCATATTTAATGGTGCTTAATGCTTAATTAAAATGATTAAACAATGATTAAAAGAAAAGAATAATATATATTTAATTAAATATATCAGCTGAGTTTTGAATCCCATAAAGTTATTTTTGTCTTATATGGCTATGTCAAAGAAACACAACCTACTTTCCAAGTCATCAATCCATGTAATATACAACATCCACCATCCATTTTCCTCAAATCTCCACCATTCAATCCACCTAACTTCTCCTATAAATAAACCCCCACCCCAACCCATTTCTACCAAGCTAAAGAGCCACAAAGTTGCTGGGATTTTTTCAAGAAGTGCTTCTCTTCATCTCTTTCAAATTCTACACACACATTTCTTCTCAAAAACCTTCTCTTTCTTAATTATATATACATATATACAAGGTTTTTGAAACCCAAGCTTAGCTTCACCCAACCAAGCTTGTTCCCACCAAGTGAGTTCATCCACTACCACTCTCCGGCCTCCCGAAGGGCTGCCCAAGTTCGACCATAGTGCCAAAATCCGGTCGAACCTCCGGCGAATTTTTCCGGCAAACTTTTCCGACCGTTTTCCAAAAGTGGTAATTTTTAACTTCTTCTTTGAGTTTCTTTTATTTGAGTTTTATACTTAATTTCTATACTTCATCTCAAGCTATAATACTAGATCTCCTATAAAGAAGGTTCTCAAAGAAAAGAGAACAAAGATTCGAACTCGGAATTCGAATAAAGTATTTGATCTTCAAAAAGAAGCTTTAAAAGAAGAAGATCTACAAAATACAAGTACTTAAATCTCTATAACTCCTCACGAGTGAGATTTCATAAATCTCTATAAATCCTCATGAGTGAGATTTCATATTTGATAAACCTCGCAAGTTGGCCAATTACTTGCACTTTATTTATCTCGATCCTGGCCAACATATTTTGTGAATATAAAAATAATTACGAAAGGTATTGTATAATCCTCACTAATATATTTAGTGTTCCGTGGGATTATAATTCGATCAATAGTAAGCTTCATAATTTTTTCAAATATCAAAGACAGATTTAATCACACTATTTGGCCAATTACTTGCACTTCATTTATTTGGATCTTGGCCAACGCATAGTTCGTGTATATAGTATCATTACGAAAAGTATTGTATAATTCCCACTAACATCTTTAGTGTTTCGTGGGATTTTAAATAGATAAATAGTAAACTTCGTAATCATCCATCTAAGCTTCAAAGGTGGATTTAATCACACGAGTTGGCCAATTACTTGCACTTCATTTATTTGGATCTTGGCCAACGCATAGTTCGTGTATATAGTACCATTACAAAAAGTATCGGATAATCCCCACTAACATCTTTAGTGTTCTATGGGATTATAATTTGATAAATAATAAACTTTTTAATCATCCACCTAAACTTCAAAAGCACAAATCCAAAAGCAATTCCTTGCACTTCTTTTATCTCGATCTTGGCTTATATAGAACTCATAAATTGTGCACGAAGTTAAAAGTATACTTTGGCTATATAATTGTCAAAATATAAGTATACTAAAATCCTTAAGCCTAAGAGCTTAAAAAGGATAAGTTACAATTCCGAGATTGTAACTAAAGTATTCTTCGATTTATAAATACATAATCGAAAGAAGAAGGATAATAAAGAAGTCATAAGCTATATTGCTTATATATATAAAAGACTTCTTATATTACTCCGATAAACATATATTCTATAAAGACGGAGTAATCTAAAGTATACTTGACATATTATTCTATATCTCAAGTCAAGTATACATAGTTGATATTTAATTTTATTATTTGAATATTATATTATCTTGCGGGCTAATACTGTAACATACTAGTTCAACCCATCTTTTTCTCTATGCTTGTTGTTTTGTGGATTGTCTTATTAGTTTTGTAGTGAGGTGAAGTGACGTGAGGTGATTCTCGTTCTAAGACCCAAGTCCTATACGTACTAACGGGGAGTTAGTAGTATTTGCACCGTGAAGAAGAGGAAAGACCCAAGACCGGATCACTAAGATCTAAGACCGACAAAAGCTAAGGAAGCCAAGTCCACAAAAGGGTTCTACATCAACTTTGAAGAAATAGCGGAGAGTTATGTCTAAGATAAGTTGTGTAGGTATTACTTATATTTTGAGGTGGTGACCCTTGTGTTACGCACCAAGACAAATATTTGTAAGGGTGTAAAGGCTTCTCCGCCTACTAAAGGATCGAGTTTATTATAAGGGAAAATCCCGAGTCCGGGAGAGGAGTTCGGGGACTGGAGTAGGGGTGAGAGAATCTATTAGAGGTTGCACCATCGCAAACCAGGATAAAATTATCGTGTGGTATTTTCTTTCCTTGCACTTTATTTTTCGCACATATAAACTGCATAACCACTCGGTAAAGTTTTAAAAAAGGATAAATTGTTTTAAAATGCCACAACAATTTTTAAATCGGTAATTAAGCTATTCAACCCCCCTTCTAGCTTAAAATAGCCCTCTTACGGGACCTATCAATTGGTATCAGAGCAGTACATTTTAACGTGCTTGTTAAGTGATTTGCAGATTTACAGGCACAATAAAAAGTGATCCTAAATGGCGTATATTAACCCTGTTTGTTGTGGCGAAGGACTGTCAACCTCATGACCTCCTCTATTTGATGGCACCAACTTTGCAACATGGAAAATGAGGTTTCGCATTTATGGTAGATCTCAAGGAGTCAAATTTGGATGGCTATCGAAGATGGTGTTCACGTTCCTATACAGGCCGATGCGAGTCCAATTAGATACACATATATTTATAATTTATATTTTAATAAAAAATTCAAATAATTATTTAAGAAAATAATTAATTACTTATGTGTATTTTATTACTTCTACAATTCGTATATTTAATTTTTTAATATTTTTTTTATTTTTAAGACGCATACGTTAGCGCTCGTATTAAATTGAGGGGAATATATATTTTAACTTTTTATTACTTTTAAAATTTACATATTAATTCCTTTAAATTTTAATACCTTAAATAATAATTATTTTGAAACTTTTTAAAGTTTATTATGTATAAATTCGAAAATCATCATGTATGTTATTTATTCAATTCGTAAATCATATTAAATTATTATAATTTAAATTTAAATTAATATGCAATCTCAAAAACATATTTTATTAATATTTTGATACTCTAAACTAACACTTTTACAAATATGTTACAAGCTGCAACACTTTCGAGCTAATGCAACACCATGTTTTAGGCTATTGTAACACAAAAACCACCATTTTATATTAGGCCACAAGTAGCGTAGCTAAGGTAACATATTAGGTAACTTTCATTAGGAGAGGGGTTGCGATAGGTCATTTATGGTGTAGTGCTACTAAAACTATCGATGACATCATCGTCGAAAAGAAGGTTAGTGAATACAAACTAGAGGAAGAAGCCACAATGAATATAGCCGCCAAAGCGGAAATGGTTCTCACAAGTGCACTTGCAGAAAAAGAATATAAAAGAGTAAATAATTGCAAGTCAGCACAAGAAATGTGGAATAAATTAGTGGTAACCTATGAAGGAACCACTGATATAAAAGATTCTCAGATGGAAACACTGATCCAAGAATACGAGAACTTTAAACTCCAAGAAGGAGAAAATATAATCGATATGGAAACAAGATTTACTCGTATAATCGATGAATTATCTCAACTTGGAAAGAATTATACTCAAAATGAAAAGAATAGAAGAGTGATCAAATCTCTCCCTCCTAGTTGGAAGGTCGAAGTTACTACTATAAAAGAGATGCACAATTTAAATGAGTATAAGATCGATAACCTATTCGGAAATCCTCATACTTACAAAGAAGATAATATTCTGGAAAAGGTTGCTCCAAAAGTGGAGGATAAAAAGAAAAATATGGCTCTAAAGGCCATATTAATTTATGAAGATGAAAATGACGAGGAGTTAAATGAGGAACTCCAATATCTCGATGAGGGTGAAATTGCTCTACTCACGAGACAACTTCGTCATGTGCTTCAAAGAAAAGCTCAAAGATACAGAAAAGGCTTTCTAAAATCAAATAATCAACAAAGAGTTGTTAACTCTAACGGAAGGCTAAATTACTCTCAAAATTATTCTTCCAACTATAAGAGTAATTATCCGTCAACGAGCTACAATAAAGGCAAAGGTAATCAAAATATAAATACATATAGTATTGCCAATGCCTCTACAAACCATCCTGTTTACACTCCTCCAAAACCTAAAGATCCATCTCCGGAGGAAACACAAGATGTGTGTTTTGAGTGTAAACAACCCGATCATTATAAAAGAGAATGTCCTAAACTCTCAAAGGGACAAAGTCTCATGGCCAAAAATGGTTGGGATCTAAGTGAAGATGAAGAAGTTCCTGAAGCTAGTGAAGAAGTGGTCAATCTATGCTTAATGGCTCTCGGAGATGAAACTACCTAAACGAAAATATCATCTTCAAATCAAGAGGTAATATCTAACTATGTCTCAATTAAATCTTTATTAGATGAATCTAACTTATCTCTCTTAGATATGAATAAGCATGATTTAATTGAACTTGTAGTAAGTTATAAAAATAAGTATAAAGATGTTGAACAAAGGTTTCACTTGCTATGGTCTGAGAAGATGAAAATTGAGGAAATTCATCATACTCAAAATAAAGAATATACTCGGATGATGGACTCAAAAGTCCAAGATGAGAATAAGATTACATCTCTAAAAGATCAAAACCATCTCATCAAGATTGAGGTAAATAAACTTCAAGAAAATATACTCAATCTTGAGACAGAGAATATATCACTAATTCTCAAAGACGAAGAGATGGAACGTGAAAAGATACAATTGAATGATAATATTTGTAAACTTCACATTGATCTATTGAACTTAAAGATTCTAAATGAATCAAATGTTCAAGATAATGAAACATCTTACAAAAACAATCTTGATAAAGAAAATGAGCTATCAGAAACCAATGAGCTTAAAAATGAAGCTCTAAGGTTAAAAGAAGAAAATCATAAACTCATAGCTCAAGTTATGGATCAAGAAAGAACCCTTAACAACAAGATTGATGCCTTAAAGAAAGAAAATAAAAATCTTGAAGAAGTCATTCAAAGATTTACAAAAGGCAATAAGATGTTGGATGAAATGGTGCATACAAAAACCTCATATAATCATGAAGGTTTGGGATATATTAAGAATTCTCCTCCTAAAGAAAGTACTCGGAGATTTGTATCACCAATAAAGACTTCACCCGAATCACCATCATATAAATGTTCATATTGCAATAAGGTTGGACATACCATTCAATATTGCAAATTCAAGAATGGTGAAATTAAGGGGAAGCATATATGGATTCGCAAGGAATCATACAAGAAAGATGATAAACGAATGTCTTACAAGAATAGGGAATATAAAGATCAAAGGCAACAAAGGTCTCATCAACCTCCCATGTTTCAAGATAGAAACATAAAATATCATGTCAATGGTAATGCATTTAGAAGACAACAACCTCTCAATAAGAATGTGTATGCAAATTACCATGCTAATAATAGACATTATTTATCATGATCCTCCTAGATATCATGATAGCTCTAGGTATTATCAACCTCAAACTAGGCATTATGGATCTAGAAATTTTTATGTACCTAATGATAAGTATACTATGCCTAGATTTTTCCATGAAAAATCAAATGTTTTGTATGATGTACTAACCCCAGGACCCTCAAGACAAAGGGGTACCTATAAATTTAATTAATCGGTTTTGTAGGTTTGACTTGCCGCGAAATAAGACATATGGTACCTTGATAGTGGGTGTTTAAGACATATGACCGGAAACAAGTCACTCTTGAACAACATTAAAAGGGTCACCGCAGGGAACATAACATTTGGAGATAATAGCAAAGGAAACATTGTCGGCATCAGAGATATCGGTAATGATAAAGTCAAAATTTCCGACGTTCAATTAGTCACCGGATTAAAGTACAATCTTCTCTCCATTAGTCAATTATGCGACAATGAATACAAGGTAATTTTCTACACTACTCATTGTTCAATTCTTGATAAATCCAGAAAGTTGGTCCTCACTTGCCCTCGAAATAAGAATGTATATACATGTGACATGAGCAAGCAAGTGAGCGTATGCCTAATCACTATAAATGATGATCCATGGATATGGCATCGAAGATTAGGACATGCCAACATGGATAAAGAATATATCAACTAAAGACCATGTACGAGGTATACCTAAGCTAAACTATCATAAAGATCATACTTGTGAAGCTTGCGAAATTGGTAAACAAATTCGAGCCTCTCACAAAGCAAAATTCGTGGTATCTACCTCAAGACCTCTCGGGCTATTACATATGGATCTTATTGGTCCAATTCCTATACAAAGTCTCGGAGGTTGCTCATATACGTTGGTTGTAATATCCGGGATATCGCGTGTAATTATTTTATCAATAAATAATTTTTATGTAATCATTATGTGAATTTTGGTGAATTATCTGTTGATTGATAATAATATTTAGATGTATATATGTGATAAAATGTGTGTGTGTTAATTTTATTATGTCTAGAATAAAATATAGATAATTAAGGTATTTTTCTGGTAACTTTTGGAGTATTATATAATTTTATATTGATTTATGAATTTATTAATTATTTTCTGAAAAATTACAAAATTATTTTATAAAGCCGGGAATCGTCCAACCTCAGCCGTTTTTACGTTTTTACAACCCAAAACTCTTCCGAAAACTCCTTCCTAACATAATATGGTAATTCCGGACATTTTCCGTGTTTTGACTTTTTCGATCCGGATTACAGTTTGACCCGTACGCGTCCCGACGTACAATTTTCAATACGATAATTATTTCAATATATCAACAAACCTCGTATTCTCGAAAGACGGGATAAAATTACATTATTTTTGTATAAATTGTTTTATAAAAGACCCGGTTGGGATACTTATCCAATACGGGTATTAAATCGGATTATTTTTGTAGTTACTTAGAGGCTAAGTAACTAATTTAACGATCCAAAACGATCCAACACGAACCAATATTCCATAAATATATACAGCCCTTTTATTACTTCATTTTATTCGTAAAAATCATAACCAATCAGTAACAAATAAGAAATACAGAGAAAAACCATAAAAATGATATGTTCTTGAGAATCAAACGTACGAACGAAGGCGTTATCGAACTCCGATTCGGGCGTGCAACGTATCAAACGAAGCTCTCGAAAACCTCTTTCTAAATCCACCACCTGTTTTTGCCCAGAAATCAAGGTATTTTTCTGATTTAATTATTTTATTTCGAATTAATTATGGATTAAATTAAGAATTTTTGTTCTTAATATTGTTGATATGATTTGATGATTCGATCGTGTAGATAATATTTTTCTGGTCATTTTGGTATATTATACTTCAAATTTGGAGTTCAATAACATGTTCAAATTGATGTTTGATTCTCGGATTTTAAAATTAGGGTTTATAGCTTTGAATGTTCTTAATCAAAATTTAGGAGTTTTTGATTCAAGGATTATTAGTTAAAATTGATTATACAAGTTTGTAGATCATGAAGAGACGAATTTATTGATGTATATATGAAGAACAGACGATGTCAGGAAGGCGATGATCGGAGAAAAGGGTCGGACGACGACGAATTTTTCCGTCCATTTTTTCGGCTGATTCGATACGTTTTTAATCATTTTGATGACACAGAAAGGTTCCTGCAGGCCTATAGAATATATCCTGTGAATTAATCGTGTTTTTTAGCTTGATTGGGGCCGCGGGAAAAGCTCCATGACAGCGGCCATGGAGTTCCGGCCAGCAAGGGAGGAAGGAGACGGGGGTGCTAAATTACCACTTGACCCCCTGTAGTTGTGCGGATTTTCAAAATAGTCAGTGCAGTTTCATAAAATTTCCAAATAATATATTTCTATTTCTAAAAATTACACATATAGTATTTTCTTTTTTATATTATTTTCAGAAATTTGTTTTGAATTTCTAAAAATTCCAAAAATGGTTATTTTAATTCCAAAAATTGTTTTTAATTCAAAAATAAATCTAAATTATTTATTTAATTAATTTTAGTTAATAATTAATTAATTAATTAGTCAATTAATTTAAATATTAATTGATTAATTAGTTTTATTACTTATTAATTGATTTTAATTATTTATTTAATTGGATTTAATTATTTAAAATTGATTTAAAAATTCTGAAAAATAGTTTCGAGTTTTAAAATATTATTTTAAATTATTTTCAAGGCTCGATAATTATTATAAAATTATTTTAAAAACGAATTCGGGTATTCGAACCCTTTTATTTAATTATAAAATGATTCGGAGCCCCGTTTTAATTTCGAAAAATATTCAAAAATTCATATTAAATACTTGGAAAATCATTTTAACCCTGAATCTTCTTTGAATAATTATTTTAATTGAATATCTTACATGCTACATGTTATATATGATATGATTGATGCGTAATATGATTGTATGTGTATTGTTTGACTGTTTTATTCATAACTTTCAATCTGTACGTCGGATTTGGGTAAAACGAAAGGTAGTTAGAAGCTCCTAACGAATAGAATGTGATGAGATGTAGTATTAATAAGTGCATGTGATATTTAACAGAGGAAGCGGGGTGTAGAAAAGGAACGCAGATAGTCAGTAAGTGGGAATCACTTGATAAGTGCTAGTAAAGTGAAAGCGAATTGATAAGGCAGGTGTTTCTTCTCCTCTTGATTATATTGCAAGTATTTTGGAACGCTCTTCATTATGTTGCAGTTACTCTAAATGGTTACTATTCTATATTGCAAGTACTTTGAAGTACATAACCCAAACCCTGATTCTTATTGATCTCGAGCCATAAGCCTGTTTCTTCATAAATCGTTGATTGTTGAATTCACATATAAAAATCACACTTATACTATAATGACTCGTGTATTTTAAATTATTTAAATATGTGATTATGGAAATTACTAGATAAATAAATATTTAGTTTGAGCGGGGAAATTACAAATTAAATTGGTGGAATTTGCGATGGAAACCCGTTGTATACGGGTACCCGCGAGTTTTTGTCGCCGTCGGCGATGAGCCTCGGCGAGCCGACGGTGGACTCTGATGAATTAATTCCGAGTCCTAAAATTTTTAAAAAGATTAATTTAGTTAGTAAAGCTATTTTCAAAATAAAAAGTATTTATGGGGTATATAAAGATTGTATCGAAATTTTGGTGACGTAATTGATTATGGTTGGAACTTGTGAAGTGGAATGCGATTGTTGTTGAAGTAACTATTTTGATTGGTGAATTAACGTCGATTGTATTCGACGGGTAGTCCGATAAATGAAGGAGATGCTGCCCGATTTTCGGGAAACTGAATTACGTAAATACGGGAACGTATCCGATGATTATCGGGACGTCGAGTGACTATATATATATATGTCTGTGTGTGTGTGTTTTATACGAACTTGGTTGTACGATGTGATGAAATATTTTTCCAAATCGATAACCCTGATTTCGTAAAGTAAAGAGTATATATATTCCAAAAACGAACACCGAACCGATTTTTGAGATTGTGAACCCTACTTGTTGCATGTGTTATTATAATATAAATAATTACGAGTCGGGTTTGAATATCGTTGGGTAAAATTGTTATCGAGGATATGTCAAGCATACCTAGACGTCTAACGTAAGGTATTTCAACGTTGTAGGTTATAGTCGGGAACCTGGAAGTGGACAATGGACTAGAGATGACCTAGTAGTCAGTCGACGAGCTCAGTAGAGTTTCAACAGAAAAACTTGAGTATCAAAGTCGAATCCAATGGGATCTAGTGGATAGACAATAAAGCCTGAGTGACAGAGTCGGCTCAGAGTCGATCAGTAATAGTTGTAAAGCCCTGTAAGGCAAGTACTTCTGAACTTTTCTTCAAGATATACCGCAAATATTTTTGAACTGTTGCTATTATTCAAAATAACTCATGTTTTATATTGCAAGTATTTTAAACTATTTAATCTTGAACCCTGATTTTTCTTGATCTTAAGCCATAAGCCTTATTCTTTGTAAACCATCCTTTATTGATTTTCAGATACCAAACCACTCAAATATGATACTTCTCCCCAAATGTATAACTACCAAACACTGGAAGAAAATTGTTTGAAAACACAGAAACTTTTATACCCCAACCATTCTTTATAACATCAAAGAACTATACCTTGAAAAATCATTATTTGTCTAATACCTGATCCTCTTACAGGCTGAAAACTGTTTCCCATACATACCTTGATATACCCTTGTGATACTCATGAATCGTATTATGCTTTTGTACAAGTGCTTTATCAATGTTGATTATGATCTTGCTTATTGAATTATATTGTTTATTACACTGAATTGTTTTAGAATTGGATAGTTTTCTAAATGTGGACCAGATTCGTGGTCAGACCAGATTCGTGGTCAATTTTAGGCCAATGTGTACCTTGGATCCAGTAATTAGAGCAGTGATGTGTACTTTGCTCGGGGTTAGTGCGTGACTGATCAGTAGCCTAACCTGGGTTTTAAAACTTAAAATGAATATCCAATTCTAATGATTGTTTAGAAATAAACTTGATTCCTATGAATCATCTCGTTTGATCATTGATTAACCTCAATTATTGTCATGGTGACTTGCTGAGCTAGTTAGCTCACTCTTGCGAATCTTTTTATGTATTCTACAGTTAAGAAGGATACGGTTGATAGCGAGGTTTTCCAGTTCAATGTACGAGCTAGGACCCCAGATTGAGTTGGATCGAGCTAGCAGGAGCTTATTGCGGTAGTGAGATAGTAAGATTGTAAGAATAATTCCATTATCAGTTGTAAGTTAAATTAGTTGGGATTTGGTGCGTTGTAATAAAAGTTAAGGTTGTGGCTTGTTTTCATACTTTAACCTATTGCGATCCGTGATTATGTAAAGCAGGGTCATTGCAAATAATATTTTTTATACAGGTTTTTATATGGTGTATGTGTTGTGGACCCCTAAACCTCTAACCCGGGTTTGGAGGGCGCCACAGGTTGGTATCAGAGCTACAGGTTATAAGTCACTGAAACAAGCCTAGATTATCGGGATTGGGTAGAGGGTTAGGATTAGGATTAGGAAATAGAAAGATAAGACATCATGAGGATGAGTGTGACTATTTAGTAGATCCCTGGCACGGTTTATGTTGTAATTCAGGATTCTTAGCTTGTGACATGATTTCCAGAAAACGATAATGGCAGATTCTGATTTCCCTGTATCATCCGATCGTTTGGAGCTTTCCGTTCAAGGATCATCATCTTCTTTCAGATTTATTTGCACCTTGTTCCTCCATCCGTATTAACGGTACTACCTTCGGTTATGACAGTTGCACCTCTTCAAGCTATTCTACGCTATTCTACCACCTCTTGATACGAGACTATCTATTTAGGAACCTCCATATGCTTATTTTTGTTTTACTGGATATTCAATTGTGAGTGTATCTCTTCAGTTTACCCTACACCCTGTTCTATACCCCAATTTAAAGCTTGTCCTATGAAGCAATTGTACCTACGAGGATGGATTCGGGAGTTACAGTAAATGGTGAGTATTTGAGATATAAGTAAAAGTGAGAAGGAGTTTAGAAAGAAGATTCACGTGTCTCAGAGGATAGTTGTTACCAGATTAAATGGAGCTACTAGTGAATAGACCACCCGTGATTAGCTTGTGGGATGGACTAGAGGAATTCTGAAAAAGTTAGAGAGAGAAGTATAAACCTGGAATTTTTGTAGAATTAGAAGATAGTGCTATGACAAATTTGATATGTAAAGTAGTGATGTGACGTGATGTAAGCAAATTTTGTTCTATGAAATAGATTTGTTGGCTGTTGGATAGACCCGTTCCACTCAATGACTGTAAAGATAATGATGGGAGTACTGACCGTATGGAAGCTTTGAAATGAAGCTACGAATAAGATAATATGCAATGACAGTTGAAGTTTACATCGATTAAGGAATGTAATAGACCCAATGAAGGAGAGAAGATAAATGGAAGTAAATGGACCTTTGTGTGATCGTTTCTTTAATTTGGTACAATGTTATAGGTTGGAAGGACAACAACCAACTCATATAGTAAGGACAACCAAGTGTGTGATTTTCAAAATTTTCTTAAACAAACTCTCGAAAGAGATTTTCTTAACAAATTTTCAAAGGCTGTTTTAATAAAATAAGTTTTAAACCTTGGTTTTCAAGTTACTACTTGAGTTTCTTGTTTGTTAAAAGACCCGGATTACCTGGAAGGATGTTTGTTTCTGACTTAGTATTGTTAATTCAGAGAACAAAGTAACCCCCGATTATGAAGAAGTTGATTATTCCTAACGGTTTGACAAGATTAATAACAGAATTCGCGTACAGAGTGATTATTCATCCAGTTGCAGAGACCATTAAAGTTTAAAGAATTCATTGATTTAAAAGGAGCCTGGGCGTGATCGAAGAAGATTGGGAAGATTTCAAGACATTTTCTAAAAGAAGAATATTATTAACAAAAGGATTATTATGTCGAATGATTCGTGGTTATTATAAATTAAAAAGAGGAAACTCGAAGTTATTTGGTGGGAACACCATTATGATCAAATAAAAATATTATACGTGTAGATATGATGTTACAGATGAAAGACTTAACAAGTAAGAATCTACCTTAATTCTTAATTTGAAAAGGCATTTCAGCATAGCTTCTAAAGTTGTTATATGACGTAATTGGGATATGATCGAACAAGTTCGAAAGATGAATACAAGTGAAATGTGGATGGTGACCAATGGTATCATTCTTGTCCTCAATACTACAGCATATATTCCTTTTTAATTCCTCATAACTGTATGGACTTATTTTCTTAATAAACTCCTTATGATAATATCAAAAAGAAGGATATTGCATTCCTTTCAAATTTAAATTGTTCCCCTTAAGTTTTGCTCTCTGATTGGGACAAACAGTGTTATGGTGAGATGCTTTGTCGGGATGACAGAGAGTCAGGTGGGATGCCACCTAATCATGTGCTGTATGCCATATGGTACGAAAGACTGGCCATCTTAAGTACCAATGTGGTTGTCTCATTCATATTCAAATCCTTACTTCTTCTTTCTTTTCAACTCTAATTTTTGTTGAATTGTGAATCCTAGTTGTTTCGTTGTATTGTCATTCTTTGTAAGAGTTTTTTAAACAGAAATCAACGTATTATGAACCAAGCGGACAAAGTTCCAGCTACCTCTTATGCATGGGAGGGAAACCAGAGCATATGGCAAGGATTGCAATCACTAGCCCCAGAGAAGGATCTACTAAGAGCCAAGGGAATCTACTCCAATAAGGAATACGTCTCCAAGAACGAGAGTTTATGATTTGTCTGTGAAATATGTTATTCAAAATACAGACGTGATTACATGGATGATTATTGTGAATACCTTATGCGTTAAAGTATTGGAAGATGCGGAAGCAACTTGATTGTTTATTCCCTAAGGTATTGTTGACAAAATGATTTACCTCGTTGAATTGATAAGATTATGATTAAAGGACTAGCAAATTCAAGAACGTGTATTTGTTAAGTAAGTGAGTACCAATGGTGAAAGTGAGATTTCTGATAATAGGTTTGTGAGGATTTGATATTATTCTAAGGAATGAATTAACTATTTAAGCGTGATGCCTAGACAAACCGTCGTGATGAAAAGATAGTCCTAAAGACGTCAAATGAGAATATGATGAGGTATAAAGGAAGAAGGAGAGTAAATAATTTGTTAACGATGATTACGGTGATCAAGATGTGAGCATTATGGTGATTATAAGATAAATAAAAGTCAAGAGCAAACAAAATTTGAAGATTTTATAGCAATTAAGGAGTTTCAAGATATGTTTCCAGATGAGTTATCAACATTTCCTCCTGATAGAGAAATTAAGCTCGCAATTGACTTAGCACCTGAGAAGAAGCCAGTGACCCAGGCCTTACACAAAATGGCACCAGTTAAAATGAGGAAGTTAGCAAAGCAGATGCAAGAGATGCTAGAAGAAGAAGCGATTAGACCCAGTGTATCCCATAAGGTGCACCGGTACTAATTGTTAATAAGAAAATGGGAGTATGAGATTATGCGATGACTAAATAAAGCTCAACAAGTCTACCATCAAGAGTAAGTATCTGTCGCCTTGAACTACTGATTTGTTTGATCAAACAGAAGAAGCAAAGTATTTTCTAAAAAAAATGATTTAAGATTTGGGCATTACCAATTGGAGATTGAACCTATGGACATATCAAGGATAATTTTCAAAACTAAGTATTGCTGCTATAAAATTCTAAGTAATGTTATTTGAATTAACCAATATACCAGTAATATTTAAACTGGATGGATGGAATCTTTAAGGAATATCGGGATGAGTTGTATTTATGTTACTTAAAGTCAGCAAAGGACCATGCGATGCATTTAATGACAACTGGGAAGTCGGAGAAGAAAGAAATTGTATGTAAAATTTACAAGGTGAAAATTTTGATGGTAGAAAGCATAAGTAATCAGTGAGGAGGAGACCAAAGGAGATCCAGTAGAAATCAAAGTTATTATGAATAAAGAAAAGCCAAAAATCACCAATAAAAGTAAGGAGTTTTACCATGGACTGGTTATTATTTAAAATTTGTGCAAGATTTCTTGAAAGTTGCAAACCCTTTGACGAAGCTAACCACGAAAAGCAAGAAGTTTATATGAAATGAAGAAGGGTAAAGACAGTTTTGCGGAGATTAAAGGAGAGAATGGTTACAGCACCTGCTTTATCATTTTGGAAGTATCAAGGAGATTTGGTAGTTCATAGTGATGCTTCTCATAAGGGAGTAGGATGTGTGTTGATGCAGCACAATAAAGTTATTATATATGCATCCAGACAACCAAAACCTTATGAGCAGAAGTATCCTACTCATAATTTGGGACTAGCAGTAAAAATATTCGCTTTGAAAGATTGGGACACATGATATGTATGGAGAAAGGTGTAAGATCTATACGGACCATAAGAGTTTGAAGTATGTATTTATGAGGAAAAGCAAATGTAGAGGCAAGAGAAAATTAAAAAGGAGAGAACGAACATAGAAATTGTACCAGAAGAATTATCTATGGAATTTTAGAAGTTGGAATTGGAAGTTAGAGGTTATAATCCAAAAGGAGCAAGGATGGATAGTATGACCTTTCAGTCGAAGTTGTTAAGGGAAAGATAAGGAGAAGTCAAGAGAAGATAATGGATCACGATGTTAGCAGTTAGTAAGAGGAAATTTATGCGCCCAGGAGAACGATCACGATATCCCCAGGTTTTCTTCCAGTACTTGGATGCTACAAGTAGAAGGATTAAGAAATGAGATCCCACAGGGAATTCACAATATAAAGTATTTAATTTATTGAAGAAATGCCAAGATATACAGAAATTTAAAGAAAAATAGTGATAACCAGGTATAAGAAGGATATTTCAAGATGGATTAGGAAGTGTTGGACATGTCAAAGAATTAAGGTGAAGTATTGGAGGCCTAATGGATAAGGCAGACCCAGGGAATGGTTTTACAATAAGCGAATCGTGAAGTGTACCAGTGATGTTAAGGGAGAAAAGGAATGAAATTATGAGAGTATGTGCTGATTATCGGGAGTTTAACAAAATAACGAATAAGAAGAAGTGAGACCCTATAAAGAATTGATTACTTATGAGACCTAATTCAAGAAGTGTGTTATGTCTTGAGGATTAACTTAAGATCCGACCTGAGAACATAACAAAGATTACGATTAAAATGAGTTAAGAGCATTGCAAGCTCTGGTGATATTATGCAAAATAACAAGTGTATCAGGTGACTATAAGGAATTAAGGAACGTGGTGTATAAGGAGTACTCGGATAAGCGAATTGTACTTATTGATAATATCCTCAGCTATTCAAAGAATAAGAAAGTTTGTGTGGAATGCCCAAGGATTTTCCTCCAAAGATTATAAGGGAATCAACTATACGTTGAGTTTTCAAGTATGAAATTTTGACCAAGGTTAACAAAAGATTCTGATTAATCCATTATCAACTACCTAAATAAAGCCATATGATAATAGATGCCTTGTGCAGAAAGAAAGGATTGGACGTAAATGATTTGGAAAGAGTGGAATATGAGTTCAAATACCTAAAGGTGATAATAAGTGAATATATGAGATTACTTTTCAACCTTAACTGATAGAAACGAATAGGAGATATTTAAATGTTTGGAAACTAAGTTGAAAATGAGCACCACCTATCATCCCTAAACGGAGAGTCAAAGTAAGGAAGTGATTCAGGAAGTATAATATATGTCGAGAGGTTGAGTTTTAAGGAAACACTGGAATGATCATTTATCATCGATGTCAGCTTTAGAATGCCACTTTACCAAGCCTTATGTGGACACAAGTGTAAGTCCCCACTTTATTGAGATAAAATGGGAGAAAGGAAGTTGTCAAATTCTAAATTATTTCAGTATACCAAAGGGCGTAGTGATATTGATTGAAGTAGCTCGGAGTAGACAAAGAAAGAAGCCAGATTTGTATCGAGGAAGAGTATAAATATAGAAATAGGACCAGTAGTGTTAGTAAAAGTTTTGTCTTGAAAGAGATTGGATAAGTCTAAGTAGAAAGGATAAGTCAAGTCCTAAATTTAGTAGACCCTTCGAGGTATTGATAAATATAGATAAAGTTGTTCATGAGTTGATATTACCGTTATAGCAGTTGGTACATATAATGTGTTCAGCGTGTCAATGTTAAGGCGATAAGTATCAGATTCAAATTAAGTGATTGATTAAGAGCCAATAGGCTCTTGTCCAAGTTTGTTCTGCATATAGTGATCGATCCAAATTTTTGATCGTTAAAGGCGAGTCCTTGGAAATGAGTGTATATCTATAGTGAATACGTTTGAAATCCTCGAGTACAAGAGTCTACTCGAAAATTTGAGTCAAATATGCTTGACAAATATCCTCACTTGTTTAGTTAGGCCAGATTCTGAGGACAGAATCTTTTTAAGGGGGGAAGGATATAACGA